>NC_133026.1:62774354-63074677 GCF_048771995.1 Taeniopygia guttata | reverse complement strand
GAAAACTTCCTTCTCCCTTTTTTGTTCCTTCATGTCTCAACACAGAGCTGTGCTGAGCTGTGTTCCACAGCAGGCAAGAGGAAAATATGCTTCCTTATTTTTTATATTTCACTGAGAGAGCTGTGACAGCTCATCCTTACCCAGTAAGAGCAAAGAGGATGCAAAGAAAGTTACAGCCTCTGCCCAGCCACTTTGCCTTTGTTTGAACTGGTAATAAAAATATGTCTGGGAAAAAATTGGGTTTTCCATTTGATGACTGGGGAGAGTCAGAGGTCACAGAAGGAAAGAAAATGTTTTCATATTGGGGCTGTTATAGGTCCTTTAAAATAGGAGAACGGGGTTTATAAAAATAATAACAATGCCATTTTGCTTGAGAAGGTGGGAGAAAGTTGATGAAAAACACAAGAGTGATTCAGATGGTGTTTGTCATTTTTGGTTGTCTTGAAGTGAATTGTTTATTTTGTAATGTCTGTCTTTACAGACTGTCTAATCTCATGTTTTTCTGCTTTACTGTTAAAGGTTCATGCTACGCACTTACCTATAAGACAAAAATTGATCAAGATAATACTGCAGCTCTGCTACCAAATGGTATGTGTCTACTGTGGTCTGAGTTGTTTATTTGTTTTTTGGGTTTTTTTTTTTTAATTTGGAATGATGTAAACTGAGAAATAATGCTTACTGTACTTGATAACTTTGTTAGAAATACATGTGAATTGGGAAAATACTAATGTTAGCTCTCTTTTTTTCATTCATGCTGTTAAATTTTTTTATCTCATATAAAGGAAATTAAAAAGGAATAAAAATCAGCTTCATTTATGTATAGTCAAATTGTCAGTGCTTCAACGATAATTGCAATTGCTACAGGGAATTATCTTTGTGAAAACATTAAATTCCAACTTCTTGTTTCCTACTGTCTTTAAGACAGAATTTTGTACCAAAAAAGAAAGTTACCAGCACTGCTTAGGAACACTTTTTAAGTGCTTATTCTCTTGAGACCCCACCTTGGGTACTTCATTCAACTCTGGCTCCCCAGCACAGGAAGGACACGGACCTGATGGAACAAGTCCAGAGGAGGTCACAAAGATGCTCACAGAGCTGGATCACCTCTCCTATGAGGACAGGCTGGGAGAACTGGGGTTGTTTAGCCTGGAGAAGAGATGGCTCTGGGGAGAATCAGAGCACCTGCCTGAAAGCAAACCACAGAGGAAATTTTTAACAGGTTATGTAGTAGTAGGATGTGGGGGAATGGATTCAGACTGGAGAAGGGTAGGTTTAGATTGGACATTAGGAAAAAAGTCCTTACTGTGAGTGTGGTGAGGCCCTGGTACAGGTTGCCCATAGAAGTTGTAGATGCCCCATCCCTGGAAGTGCTCAAGGCCAGGTTGGATGGGGCTTTGAGCAGCCTGCTCCTGAGCAACCTGAAGGTGTGTCTGCCCATGGTAGAGGGGATGGAACTGGATGATCTTTACTGTCCCTTCCAACCCAAACCGTTTGATGATTTTGTGAGGATTCTGTGATTTCCTGAGAACTATGTAATGCGTTAAAAGTCTGTTTCAATTGTATCACAGTTTTGTAATAAGACATCATAAAATGTCCCACATCTCAGGTGAGAAAATGAAGCTATTTTGAGCTTCAACTACATCATCTTATTTCTGTTTAACAGTATATAAGATATGATAGAAATACAAACCGGTCTATCTGCCCTCCAGCGTGAGAAGCTGTAATATGACGGGTGCCCATGAGGGCATGAGTAAATTCAGATTGTTCTGAAGAATTATTTATATGTCTGTTAGCACAGTCCTGGCAAAATGGATAATTGATAGTGATGGAGTTTGTGTGATACAAGTGTTACAAGCTGCACAATTGTTGCAGAGGCAGTGTTACAATTCCTGGTGATGTCACTGTCTGAACTCTGCAGTATTTCTTGTTTGTGTTTGGTGTTGTGCTGTCACTTGTGCAGTAGAGCCCAAGGACTGTGTGAGAGAGGGAGCTGTTGTGTACTTCTGTACCAAGCAGCAGCAGCCAGTTCTGGTTTATGAGAACAGAAGCAGGGTTGTTCCAGCATGTATCAGCTCATCGCTAACAGGCGTAGTTTACTCAGTGTAAGTAGTCCCACTGGACTTGGAGGAACTGCTTTTGTTTATTTAGTTGAGCAGTGCATGTTGAACATGAATGTTTACTAAATCAGGCCCTTGTGCAATGTAGTGCTCAGCTAATGATACAACAAGTGCTAGAGGATAAGTGGAGGGAAAATGGAGACAATGAACTGTATAGTACAGTAAAAAAGCTATGATTATCTCAGGAATAATATTATGCTTTTCTTACTCTAGTTCACAAGACCTCTTTGATAAAAAGAGAATAATTGAGTTATAACCTTTTTATTTTTTAAGGATTAATCTGGTAATCCATTTAACTGGAACTAAGGAGTCTGCGTTACATTAGTAATACCATTCATCCGAAGCTAACATTGTAAAAGGTATACAGTTCTTCAAAGACTTCAAGGGGAGCCAAGTAGAAGATTATTTCTCTTAAAATTTGGTTTGTTTATAGGTAAACTAATTCTGTCAGTGGATAAGGATACTTATGAGGAACTTGGACTGCAAGGTCGCCCTTCTCGGTATTCAGGCAAAAAAGTAATGCGATATAGTAAGTATTTCTATAAACGGGGCTTATTTAAGAAGCACCTTGTTGGTTGTTGAGACTTCCCTTTCACTATAATTAGTTGTTGTCTACGTTATATTTTTCCAGCTGCAAATACAAGGAGTGCCTGAAAAGAGAAAGTACTCTTTCTCCAAGTAGTACAGTAGCTTTAAGGACACAAATACATCACCTTTTCAGTACTCTATACAAGTTTTAATTTCAAGGGTTCTCATTGTGTAGTTTCTACTGGAGTGATGTAGTACTTAAGAATTTTTGCATACTCTGCATGGTGTCTATACCTTCTGATTTAAGTCAGAAATTTTTTAAACTGATTAAGGAGGTGTTTAAAATGTGTGCACTGTACAAAATCAGTGAAGAGCCTCACCCAAGACTGCATGCTTGAAAGGCAGAACTGTACTATGTTTCACACATCTAAAATGGTAATCTGTATGTACCAAGTACTTGAAAAACATAATTTGTAACAGCTGCAGAGGAGACATCTTGAGTGTGAATTTTGTTAGTTTGTCTTTTTAGGAAATAAAAAAATCCAAACATGAACACTGTGCCATCTCAAATGTATTGGTACTTGCAACAGTTGATAGGTATAATTGCATGAAAACTTTAGGAGGGGAAAGTTTTTATCTCTAGTAAGTACTTTGGCAAGATGGGACATCATTTTACCATTCTGATCATCAAAATGTATCATCACGTTTCCATTTGAAAAATAAATATAACTTATGCATTAACAATTCACCTAGGAAAAAACCAACCTACTGAAAAGGTATCATTGCTGTATACATGACTTTTGTTGTTAGGAATTCTAGTTTGGTTTTTTGGGGGTTTTTTTGGGTTTTTTTTTTGGTTTTTTATTTTTGTTTTTTGTTTTGTTTTGTTTTGTTTTTTACTGCGAATAGCTTGCCTAATTACCAAGATATTTTTTAAGGCACTGTTAAGGGACTTCTGTCAGTGTCGTTTGAAGAGGAATCTGTTCCTCTAGTCATGAGGAAGCAGTTCCAGATTATATCAAAATGAGGACAGCACGAGGTGAATATTTATTTACATAATGGGGAGTCATATTTGCATAATCAAATACTTTGTAAAGATTCTGTAGTTGTAAAGAGGAAGTTTAATGTTCTTTGGTTTCTTGTGCTCTTCTAATTTAATAATACAATTTATTTTAATTGGGTACCAATAGCTATTGTGTGTTTTCTGCAGTTATCACTATTGACTTGACTGATGCTGGCTTTCACCCTGAGAGCAAGAAACATAACAGAGTGCTTTGGGCCTTGAAAGAAAAGAAACCATTAGAATTTGACTTCCTAATGGCTTGGTATAATACAGGTAAATAAGAACTAAAAGTGCAACTAAAATGCAACTGACATGAAGTCCAAATATTTTTAGTTTACTGTTTTTTTTCTAGTGACTGTCCAAATGCATTTTCAGTGGAGGGGAAAGTTAGATCAAAATGTGTATGGGCAGGATTTTTTGTTTGCTTTATTTGTTTGGAGTGTGGAGGGTGTTACTTCCTGTGCACAGAATCTCTCTATTCGGGAGCACAACAGTAATTCATAGGAGATATATTAGTTGCTTCATTTCCTTTCTCTGTGTTGCCCAGGCTTTCTGGCAAAACTTTGCCTGTTTGATGGTGCTGCCTCTTCTTTATAAATTTGTGACATAGGTAACCATTATCAATACTCTTTTTTTTGGTTTGTATTTTTTTTTTTTTTAATACACATAAGTTATGTATCTAGTTACATACTTAGGATGGGGAACTCTGATTTCCTCAGTAGTTACAGGATGTGTACCATTTCAAATAATCTTCTAGTATTTGTTTATCTGCTGTTTTCTAATTACACTGTTTTTTCTTCTGGACTCAAGTATTTTTCTTCCTCTGAGGGAAATTTTTTTATGTCCCCAGTTGTTTGTATTACCTCAGAACAGGCTGTATGTAGGGACATACAGCATTTGCATGGAATTGACAAAAACTGCAAGTGTCTGTACTGAAAAACATGCTTTTCTTCATCACAGATGTGTCGCTTTTGGTGTTGTTTTGTTTTGAGTCTCCACACTAGGGAGAAGGGATATTAGAAACGTCCCTGAGAATGCTTTCCCATCTCCTCTTTATATTGTTCTTTTTTCTTGGCTCTTTAAGGCCAAGTCTGAGAAGGAGTTAACTCATCTGAGAAACAGAAGCTGCTTACAGGCTCCTTTAGGAGTGTCCCATGTTTCACTTTATTCCTTCATGTTTCCCCTCCCCCTTTCTAAGTACTAATCATATGACAAGGATGCTTCCTTGTTTGTCACAGAGAAATTGTTTAGAGGCTTGCAATTCCCGTCCTTGTAATCTTCAGGAAAGAGTCACAGTGAAGGCTGTTGCTACCATAAATGGTGACATAAATCCAACTGAGGTGGCAGATCTTCACGCTCAGCTTGCTTGGATTTATTGACCCTGGACAGAGAGCAAAATGCCTCTAGGGCCATTATTTTTCATATGTTTGCTGCTGCCTGTGCTAACAGTATTCAGGAAGAATAGCAATTTTTTTCCCTCACTTTCTTACATCCCCAAAGCAGGCCAGGTCAGTCATTTCCTGAATATAGAGTTAAATCTGAATGCCATTCTGTGCAAGAATCTTGTGCTCATAACACACAAAAGACTATTAATTCCTTAGTACTGACAAAAATAAAACTTTTATAAGTTTTTAATAATAGATATGAGACATTGTGTAGATTCTGCTGGAAGGGGAAAAAGTGGGCTGTGTTTTGTCAAGAGAATCTGTGTCCTCTGTGAACATTCTGCTTTCAGCCTTCCTGCTGATAACTGGTGCTTCTTGCTGTGGCCAGCACTGCAGGATCTTTGGTTTTCATACCCAGTTTTCCCACATTGTGGTTTTGGCACCGAGAATAGGAAAAGGGAATATGGAACATCTCATGTCTTTAATAACAGAGGCAATACAATCTTTTTTCAATTGCTGTAATTTCTATCACAAATTTACTTGTTTATTGGATAAAATTCAGTGGTCTCTGAAAAGCTTTGATGATGTGCCTGGTTGCTGTTAACATAGAAAACTGTGCTGTAAATAGAGGAATTGTTCTGTTAGGGTCTGACTGTAGTCTTTGAGATTTCCTGCATTTAGTGCTATAGCTGAGGCTCCCACATGCAGCAGAAATGTAAAATGTATGATTTTCTATATTTTACTAGGAATTCTAGGGCAATATTATACTTTATCTGAACCTGTTAGGCTAACAAATGCCAGTAGAATGTAAGGAAGATCATGTCTTCTGGCACTTAAATATATCTATATAAAAATACTAAGTTAAGAAGAATTCAATGACTGCCTGTCTTTGTCATTGTTCCCTTTGGAGCAAACTTTTTTTGAAGAATGACTAAAATAAAATGAGCTTAACTCTTCTTTCTCTATTCCCCTAAATGATTGTCCTTGATGACATAAAAATGGCTGATAGACTTTAGGCAGTCCATATTTTCTCATAGGAAATTTTAGATATAATATTCCACAGTGAACTCTACCCTATTCTTGAATTTCTGCTGTTTATACATGCCTTTTCTGTGGTTTTAGATGTTGCTCTGCACTTTAGAATTTTTATGAGTAAGGCGTTATTTCTTGGTCTCCTAGACACCCATTGTTACTTTTTGAAAATAGCACATATTATCTAGGATTTGAAATTTAGGAGCATTTATTCCATGTCAATTACCTTCCCGCTTCAAAAGCAAGTTGGTAATATCTCTGAATTTAAAATATACCTGCTTAAGTTAGTTTTTTAGTCTAGGTACCTGCTGTTTTGGGTCTCTTACTAGTGCTTTCCCACAAGTCCATCAAGGGATGTTTAATTCTTACAGCCATACTGCATTGAAGAGTTATCAGGGAGAGGAGAGCAGGGGTGAGTATATTCTAGTAAAGCGACATTTGGTGATGTATTTTGATTTCTTTACCCTCTCCTCTTTCTTCTCTCTTCAGTCCTTACGCTCCAGATTATTCTGGAATTTCTCTTGACATCATTGATAAATCTGTTCTTAAATCTCTAATCACATGTTCACTTTTCCATTATTCAGGAAGAACGCTGTTCTGAGATGACATTCCTGCTCCTTTTTATCTGCTCCTTTTCAGGAACACTCTGAGTTCATCTTTTTTAACAAGCTCATTTTATTACTCGTGCGGTTAATTCTGCTTGAATTTTCTATTGGCAAATCTACACTTCGTAGTTAGATAGCAAATTTACTGAGCTGTATTAAGTTGCTGAATCTTGCACTAACTTTTATTTCCAAGAAGATAAGGAAGCTGACGATTCTAAGGTTCTGCCATGGATTAAAAGCACACAAGCAGTTTCGCACTGCATACTGCATTTTTTAGTTTATATCTAAATATTTCATGTATTCACTGCTTCTTTTGTTTAGTAGTTTTGTAACAGCTGTTTGTGGTACTGTGTTGTTAAGGTGCAGAGGGATCAACATTGATGTCATACTTTTCAAAACACCAAATACAGGCCCTGAGGCCAAAAATAACATTCAGCACCTTAAGGGACTTGCAGTGTCCAGTGTTACAAAGTAATGATCTACAAGGAAAACCAGAGGAGTCCTGCAGTACAGAGGAGCTCTTTGAATGGCTGGGTGCTGTCTTGAATCAAGTTAGCTTGTAAGTACTTGAATTTGTTTGATCTTTGAAAATGTTTTAAGTAAGGAAAGCAACAATTTATTTTAAGAAATAGTTGAATAAAAATTAAGACAGACACTGTTTTGTAAGTGAGAGTCTTCTATGCAGTTAAATGTTTGTTGTAAGTCTTGAATGACTTTATTGGTGTTTTTAGGGGTACCCATATGTACTGGATTGGGCTGGGATAGAGTTAATTTTCTTTGCAGTAACGGGTGTAGTGCTGTGCTTTGGATCTGTGACCAAGAGTGTTGATAACAGGGGATGTTTTAGCTATTGATGGGTAGGGCTTGCACAGTCTGAAAGCCTCTTTCTGTCTCTCCTACCGCCCTGCCAGTGAGGAGGCTGGGGGTGGGCAGGAGGCTGGGAGAGAACACAGCCAGGACAGCAGACCCCAGCTGAGCAGAGGGATATCCCACATCATGGGATATGGGGACTTGCCCAGCAGCAAAAGCTGGGGCAAGGATGGGTGGGAAATGTTCTGAGTTCCAGCATTTGTCTTCCCAAGTCAATTAGAAGCCCTGCTTTCCTGGAGATGGCTGCACATCTGCCTGCCCATGGGAAGTAGTAAATTCATGCCTTTGTGTGCTTTACTTTCATGGGGAACTTTTCTTCTGCTTAGTAAATGGTCTTTATCTCAACCCATGCATTTTCTCCCATTACCCTGTCAGTTCCAGGTGGGAGTGAGTGAGGGAGCAGCTGTGTGGTGTTTGGGTGCTTACAGGGTTAACCTACAGCACCAGGAGATCTTTTGTATTGATTGCTCGGTCATTAGTTACTTGGGATTAATTTAGATTATATACATAGATCCTACTTGTTTGGTACAAGTTCTGATTACTAAGACATCCTATAGAATATTTAAAGCATATTTATTTCAGTTATTTTATTGTTTTTTCTTCCAGAGACAACAAATCCTCCAGCTTCTTATCCACCTATTGCTGCCCTGAGCCCAACACAGTAGTAGAAAAAGCTTTTTTGTGCACAATCACAGGTTTTATAATTCCTGAGAAGATTATTCAGTTATTGGAGCAGCTGTGGTAAGGACTGACAGGAGCACATTATTATAGCACTTGTACTCAAACACTTCTTATTTGAAATCACTTTTAAATACTTTTCATTTGGAAATAAATAGCAAAATATATAATTGTAGACTTCTGTATTAATTAGGAAATGAGCTAGAAGCTTGACATCAGTATAAAAAAAGTAATAAACAATTTTGAATGCCTCGAGTTTGAAAAAGCCCACCCTGTATTCTCGTCAGGACTTTGGTTTTTATCTGAATTTCTAAGGAACTGGCTGTACGGTACTCCTACATTTTTAAAATGCAGAGTGGATAGTATCTGGCTTTGATTATTCATAATCTATTTCCTCTCTGGTGCTAAAAGTAGTTGTGTCAAGCATAGCCTTAGACTATGTTACTTCCTCCAATGTCTTTTTTCTTCCCTGTTAGCAATTGTTCTCATTAAATGTTAAATTTTCTGAAAGACAGTGCATACTGTAGGAAAGTCAGAACTGCTACTTTACAACTTGGAACTTCTTCTAGTGGCTACAACTTGCAGATTTGCCATGCATAAAACTATGATAGAATAATAGATAGTCCCTAATACTTTGGTCCCTAATGCATTCTGAATATTTTCTTTTGAGTTTATTTATTATGGACTAAATTTTTAAACTGTTAATAAATTTTGTTTAGAAGTGTTTAGAATTTTTGTTAAGAAGTGTTTCTTTGATTGTTTTACTTTGTACTGTAGACTTGAAGGTCTACCTGTCTATTCCATTATAATCACTGATTATCTTGTCTTCTCTCTTGCAGTTGCTATTTTGGTGAACCAAAACTGGCATATTGGCTGACCTTAACTGTGCATGGCTTTGCAGACAGCCCTGTGTCCTGGAGAGAAAGTGAACATGGTTTTCACAAAGGAGGAGAGAACTTGTACAACTTTGTCATTTTTAGAAATCTGGACTATTGGCTTCAGATGGCTGTAGGAGCTCATGATGATTGTCCTCCATAAAGCTGTGTCCACAGAAGAAGTTCTCTAATAATCTCTTGTTACTGACAGAAAACTAATAAAATATTTTTTATACAAGTAGTTATGTAACAGATTAAGTACTAAGAGTCTGATCATGTTTTTGTTATTTGTAGCCAATGGAAGGAATGGATTTTTGTTTCTTCACTGTTACACAATGCCTTCTGAAAAATTTCACAAAACTTCACAGTTTTTAGGAAAAGGTAAGCTTTTGACAGTTTTTCTCAGGAATCCTCTTTTCCAGGAGCAAATTTGAAATTTGAAAGTTAGCTTTACAGATTGCTAGCTAAAATATTTGTCAGGAAAGCTTCTTTTGGGATTGTTTTATTTCTTTACATTAAAGATCTGCTAAACCTTCATATCCCTGTTAAAGATATTACAGGCTACATGCTATCAAAATAACCAAAGAGGGGGGATGTGTTCTCCCTGATTTGGTAGGGGGTAGGAGAATAGCCCATTAAATGTGGAAAAAGTGAAGGCTTACTGACCTGTCCCCTGATTTTGCAGAACACAGAACAATTATCAGAAGTGTGTTTCTGACAGTGATGCAAAAGTCTGCTGCTTCCTTTCCTAATTGACCTACACACACACACACTCCCATACAGAAAATCTCTACTTTCAAAGGGAGGGTGTGGTTCTTGCTTACAGGGCAAGTCACTGAGCTGAATCCTACTGTGATGCTATTGCAGACACGTTTCTGCAATGGAAGCTGTGGATGTGCCCTTACACAATGCACTTGACGTGAACCAGCTTTCATTAACAGTAAGTAGCAATGCTGAGAGCACAGGCAGCTATAAAGAATCCATGCTACTCCTGTAGAAATCCATGGGAAGGTGGGATTTTGAGTTTGTTTGAAGGAGTGAGTACACATTAAAGTACCAATGCAGTGCTAAAATTGAAGTTGTTCACTTGATGGAGTGAGAGACTGGTACTGGAAACTGGGAAAAAACTAGTGGAAATGTCAGGGTGAGTGGCACAGAAAAGCAGAAAGACCATTGGAAGCAGCTAAGCTCTACTTTTATCTGTTTATTGTTTCTCTTCAGTGAGGAGAATCATGCTGGATGACTTACCAGGTGGTATTTGTCTACCACACCCCTCCACTACCCATAACCTTTTGCTCAGGTTCTGCTACATGTCCTGCAAACACAGCTCTGATGAATCAGCAAACAGTTTTCTAAGTCATGACGTTGTTTCTCAAAATTGTGCTCCCATGAGATGTTTCTAGTAGGCTCCCAAGAGCAGAAGTTACATGTACAGACACAGACTCACACAATCACAAACCAAATAGACAATGGTATAAGAGTCTGGGAAAATTCTTGCCTTGGCATATGACTAGGGAATACTTAACATGGTTGTGTTTCATTACTGTGTGTCAATGTGAAGCACTTGAGTTGTTGACTGAAGTCTGCTTTTGAAAGTGTCTGTTGAGGCATTATGGGCTTATATAAAAGAAACTGGTAACAATAAGTATCTTCCTTTTTCATCTTGACCAGAAGGTCGAGTTTTTACTTGAGCCTTCCTGGAAGCAGATTGGTCAGTAGTTACCCTCACCTCCTGTGTAGATAGGCAATGAACTGCAAGCATTTCTCAAAGCTCGGTGTTGTAGTGGCTGTGCTGCATCCTACAGTCCATAGTTGTCTGCTGATGGTGGCTTCAAATGGCTTTTCCAGCTAGGGAAGGGATTAAAATACTGTTTGTGAATGCTGTAACTTGAGATTCTGGGCTGGTTTCTAGCTTTCTCCTGTTTTCTTTAAACTGGTATAAAGTAAAATTGAGAAACCTCGTACTGTTAATAGGCATTGCAGTTGGTCTAATCTTGGGTTCTGTGAGGTGATACTGTGCTAACCAGATCTGTGCTTCCTAGCAAGGTCCAATGTTGCACCCACCTCTAAGGAGAGAGAATTTCCTGTGCTTGCTGGATTTTGTAGTTGCAGAGAAGAAAAATTGGGGTGGAATTTAATCCTTTCTTACCTCCTAAAAAAAAAAAAAAAAAAAAAATTAACCCAAGGAAATACTTTCTTCCTGGGATGAGGGGATGAGGTACAGCAGCCTGTCCTTTGCCATCTGTATGGAGTACTGTGTCTCTCCAGGAGATTCCCAAGTATGGAGGAGACCCTTGCTGAGAAGAGGAATAGGAAGGCATTGCTCAGATGTTTGGGGATCCCATTAGGAGGGAAGATCTGAGACCGAGCAAGGTGGGCAGTAGTTCAAGGAAGAATTGGGCAGGACGAATGAGGTGGAAATAAAAGTTTTTGCCTGAGAATGATGTTTGCTGCTGGTGATGTTCTTGCCCTTTGTGCCTGCCTGTAAGAGAGGACAGGAAAATGCAAACTGTTCCTGAGAGCTGCAAAAGTAATGGGGAGCAGCTGTGCACCAGCTGCTTCTGAGATCAAAGTGCTTACTAAAAAATTTTGCCTCAGGGGAGTGTTTTATCTAGCATGGGGAAGGAGAGCCAAATATCTGAATGCAGAGAAAAGCCTGAGGCAAGCTGGTTGTGTGAGAAGCAGAGGTTTTGTTGTCCTGGAATGTGAACAGACCATGATAAGCCTCTCCTTGAGAGCTAGGGAATTGCTCTGCTTTAACCTCAGCCCCTCTAGTGAGCTGTGCAGTCCTGCCTCTCTGCTGGTGGATGGAGAGAGAATTTTATTGAGAAGTTACCGGGGCTAGCAGGACCCTCTGGAAATGGGTCACAAAGACCTTGTGCTTTTCCAGGCACACTATCTTTGACTAAGTGTTTATGGGTGTTCATAGATTGGTGGTTGTAGAACAAATAGAGGACAAACTTTCATGTTGACAGAGGAAGATGAAAGCTGAGGTAGTTGGATAACATGTATTGCACCGAATCACTTGAAATAGAACATATTTGCCTTTTTGGTGTGCAAATCCTGCCTGAATCGGAAACCTGTCTGGAGAAATAAAGGTATGTTTCCCATAAAGGTGTACATCCCTTAGGAAGGGTTGGAGACTAATGCTGATGATAGTACCACCATTGATGGTTGTGTGAGAAAAGGAATATTAGCATGAGGGGACTGGGAAAAGTTAGAGATAAGGATGTGGAAGAGAAATTTCTTTCTCAGATTCCTGACATCCTCTGGTTCCAGGGGGAAAACAGCAAGATTTGGCACAGGCAGAGTTTGGGGAATGCAGGAAAGACAAGAACCTGTGCTAATCTAAGGCAGCTTGAAAGGGAGGTGACGGAGCTCAATGAAAGAGAAACATCAGCTCTCTTCTGGTTGCATCATGCTCTCATTTACTGGGAAATATCCATTTTGGAGAGGCTAATCAATATGTAAAGTTGGATCACTGGGAAAAAGGCAAGAGCATATCAGTTTGCATAGCAATTCTGGTAGTAAGGAATGTTTCACAAAGATGGACCATAATGTTCTTGTTGGAAGTAATTTGTGTGCTTTTATTATTCCTTGCTACAGGTTGCCTCTCTTTGGTTTATAGAGAATTTATAGAAATGCCAAAAATTTACAACCTTCTTGAAATAGGTCAGATTCTGTTGATGTTTCTGTTAATTGCAATTAGCAGCTAGGCTGCTCACCCAATGCTGCAGAGCCATGGTGGAGTTTGCTCATGCAGGGAGTGCCCTGGCCACAGCTACTACAAAAAGAAATGGTAAGGCAGACAAAAGACATAAAGGAAAAGGAGAACTTCGAGCAGTGTTTCTCTTCTCCCTCTCATGGGAGGTGCACAGCAAATCCGTAGCCGATCTGGGGTTAGAATGAAGGCTTTTTGTAGTTAGTCCAGTACTCTAGTTGCTATATTATAGTTCCTCTGATGCTCTTAATTAAAGATTAATGCATGCAATTGACTCTGTCTTAATGTGGCAGCTATGCTGGAACATGCTTGAACTGTTTCTCTTTATAATTTTTATTCACAGAGTGGAGCTTAAAGACCAAAACTGGAGACTAATTCAATTAGTGGGCTATTAAATAACCACCACCTTCTGAATAATAACAAGAACTTCAGAAATATCTACTATAAACTAAGGCAACTTCTTATAAAGCAGTGGCCTCTGTTTCACCTTTGGAAGTAGCTTCCAGCACTACTGAAAGAACTTACTTTAATGCAGCTGTATGCAGGAGCAAAAAGGGAGAGCTAAAGTGACTTTGAGCAGTTTTCAGCTTTCCAGAAAGCAAAGAGTAGGGAGCCTTGTCTAAGACAAGTTTCTTTGAGTTGGCTTTCTTAGAACAATTTAGATATTAGAATATGGATGTGTTTGACTTGGGTAGTTGAAGAATATCCTAAGCACTGGAATAGGCTCTTCTGCACCCTCCCCATCCCACTGTAAAATATAGAATAATATTGTTATTAATATTATTGCTGTTAATGCCTAAGGCAGGTGTCCAGGTTCTAGAGATACTAACAGCCTTTCTCATCATCTATCAGTAGGTGTACAGAGAATGCAAAGGGACTAAGTTTTATTGTGTGATTACAGTTGAATCACATTTATTGATTTATCTTGAAGACAAGTACTACTGGTTTTGTCACTATTGAAGATTTTAGCCCTATTCAGTGCTGCCAGAAGGAGTATGCATTTTTAAAAGGCTTTATCTTGAGACTCTACAGGAAGCTAGTGCTATTACATGGCAATTTTCAAAAGTTTTTGTAATTTGGCATGGAATATGATCCTTAATGAACTGGGCACTACTCTGTCATTGGACAATGCCAATTCCTATTTATGAAGAGAGTTTTCTTCTTTGTTATTGATGGGAATGGAGAATTTAAATGGTCAGCTTTTGCAGAGCAGATGCAAAATCCAGCAGTGATACATTGGTCTTTGTGCTTGTTTTTTGGTCAGATATTAAAACCATCTTTAGCTCTCTTGGTGTCAGAACAAGGTGTTTTAGCCCCATAAAATTATGTAAGTATGCTCACATATTTTTGAGCTTTGTGATCATTGGGTATAATTTGCTTTCCTATAATTGACTTAAATGCCATATCATGTATTTGTGACTGATCTGACAGCAAGGTGGTGGTGTGTGTTCCTGGTGTCACTGACATCTGTGCTGCTGTTCAGGATGGCATGACTTGCATCTCTCATGTTAAATACTTCAGAATCATAGTCTGAGACTCATGGAACCTCTGTGCCTGCACTGATCTTAAAGGTCAATAGGAATAGCTGGCATTTAGCAATTCAGTGTATGGGTTTGCAAGCTCCATGAATTAAGTATTTAAAATTACATAAGCACCCTCAGATTATATCTGTAAAAAGCAGCAGTCGCTACAGAGTTTTGAAGACATTAAAAAAGCAGACCAGCGTGGTTCTTATTTGTGACAATTAATTCCATAATGACAGTGCTCTTTTGGATTCTACTGCAGACTGCACTGGTGGAACTGGAAATTTGGTGGAGGTGTTTTGGATGGGTTTTTTGCTTTTTTTTGGGGGGGGGTGGTTTTTTTTTGTTTTGTTTTGTTTTTTGGTTGTTTTTTTTTTTTAGGAGATGGGATAGGACATGAAGACAGACAGTTTGAGATAGAAGGTGCAGGGTGCCTGGTGTGCAGTGACAGAGACCTCTGGGTTTTACTTGTAGCCCTGGTAACAAATTGCCGGCTGACCTTCTACAAACAGCTCAGCAGTTCTGAGCTTCTCCGACACTTTCCCATTCAATGCAACAACCTCAGAGATGCTCCTTGCTTTGCAAAGCACTCTGAAAGAGCCATAGGTTACCATTTCGTGTTCACAGAATTTACCTCAGAACCTGGAATTGGTGCTTGCCACATCCATTTTCCTCTGCAGACTGCTATTCAGAGCCGGGGTGATTTTGGTCAGGGCTTCAGGGCTAAACAAGTCCTATCTTTCCTCTACCTGCCTGGAGGGTGATGTAAGTGAAGAAAGTGGGATGGGATCAGCTCTGCTTAAGGCAAGTCTGTAATGTGCTGGAAAAGCATGGCTCCATTTAGTCAGCAGCACTGCAGAGAACAGAGGGATGAAGGGTAACTAAGGGTAACATGGAGCATTTGGGATATTTATAAAATGTGAAATGGCTTTTCTTAATAAAAGAATGGTTGTGCATCATTATAGGCATCAAAAGCAAAGTGGGAACATGCTTTGTGAATCAGGAGGAAGAGCAGTCCTTAGCAGTTGCTAATCTATTTATGTTCCAGTCATGCTCAGAGTGTGGCTTTGAGGTCTGCAGCTCTTGTAATTGCCTGGAATATGTCAGTCTGCAGCAAGATTCATTGTTCTGCTCTCCCTGAGAGGAAGGCTGGGATTTTTAGCTGTAGGACTTTGCTTTCAGTCGAGCAGAGAGACATTCCCGTGCATTGTTTTGCTGAAACACTATTAATTATGGCTCCCATTATAAGCATGTCAGTTCTATGTGATCTAGGCAAAAATTGATGCATTTGGTGGGAAGCAGCCAGACCTTTATTTTGGGGATTATACATGAGGTTTAGGAGCCAAGTTTTGATCCCTGTTGATAGAAGTCCCTTAAACTTTGCAGAATCAGTAGGATGCTTTTTTGGTTCCCTGATTTCTCAAAGGGTCAGAGACTTAATTTTTTTCTTTCCTTTTTCTCTGCTTCTTGCTGCCAGGCTTTCTTTGCTATTCCCCAAGCAACGCTCAAAACATTTAGACATTAAGCTTCTCATTAAATTAGAGTGAAATCAGAGCTCCGTGCCTTGCAAAAAAGATTTAGAGGGGCAAGATTCAGCAGGGATTGAACACGTTTTTGGGAAGCGATATAAGATGTGGCTTCAAAAGGGCTTCCAGCCCAACCTCACCCCTGTTACTTTGCATGGGAACCTCTCTCCTCTCTGCCTTCCTTTGAAGAGAAGGGAGTGCTTTTTTAAATAATGAAGAATTCCTGTAGCTTTCTTTCAAGTCCCCAAGGTATTGTTGGCCGTGGGAACCTCTCATATAGCTCCTATGGAAGTGGGAGCTTGGAGTGTAGCCATGACACTTCCATGTAAGAAAGCACACAAGCTCTAGGCAAAGCTCTTCACTGTTGTTGGCAGACCAGGTGGAAAAGCCAGTATTTTATTCTACAGATTTGTTTCTTTTGTGAATGACAAACTATGCTGACTTTTCCTCTCTGGGGGCTCAGTGTGGAGTTGCTGCTCAGTTTCAAATAAATGTGAGAATTTTTTTTAGATCCAGATGCTACTCCCTGTGCTTCTTCTTTAATGCATGGCTGGATCAAGTGAATTATATGCTGAAGGACCTCTTGAGGGGTGAGCTGTGAAGAAAATCTTTAATATGACTGTCAGAAGGTAGGCTTGCCCCATGCAGGGCTGCTTTGGTGCTTCATAATCTGGAACAGTTCTTTCTTGTTGTCTTACTCCAGCATGCCCTGGTGAGTTGGTTCAGGAAGTTCAAGTCCTCCTGGATTCACTGACATCTGTTTCTAAAAGTTGAAAACTGCAGTGGTAACATACAATGGATGCTTGGCTGAAGCTTTTTTAATAACACAGAAACAGCTTCATGAACCAGACTTTGTTCAAAATGTCATAGATGCTTGTCCCTGTAACCTGTGAGGACATGGTAGAAGCACCATGGGCCTTTAAGGTGTGCAGCTCATACAGCTACTACTCTAAAAGGGTTGTGGTTGGTCTCCTTTTCCCCTCCAAATTCAATTTCAGCAAAAAAAAATTTAAAAGGATAAAGATGAAAATAGATTTAGAAATTGGTCTTGGATATGGATTAAATATGAAAAATTTTGCCTTGAATATTTTTGATAATACTCTAGAAAAATATACAGTATTTTCCAGACATAAGATGAGGTTCTGATGTGTTTCACTCCAAACTCATCTCCAAACAATCTGAGAGTCTTGTGGTCACAAGAGAACAGAATGTTTAGATAGTTGAATGCAGTGTGCATAAAGAACTCTCAGGTTCTCCACAGTGTCCTGAATTTGGTAAGAACCTGGTTTTTTTTCTTCCTAATGAACAAATAGGTTACGATGCCAAATACCTCTGAGCATGTTAAGTTTATTCCATTCACAATAAAATGAGATGAGATCCTGCCCTGTTCTAAGAGAAAATCGACAAATGCAAGAATCTGTGTGAAAAAAGAATCAAGAAGCTGACTGGTGCTGTGCCAACTCTTTTGGTTTCATGACCTTGTAAAACTATGGCAAGAAAAAAAGCCTCTTGATAATTGCCCATGAAAGGCATTTAAATGTTTTTGTTAATCGACCTGCAAGCATGCAGGCTTATTTATAAGTACTGCTGTGGGTGACATCATTTGGTGACAGCAGGCCCTAGAGCCGAGTCCTCTTATCAGCTCTGAGTTCTTCTGTGTGACCCTGAGTTGGGGCATATTTTTCTGGAAGCTGTTTTGTCAAAGAATCCTGTTTCCATTCAGAAGTAGAAATAAGTAGCATCTTCTTGTGGAATTCAGTTTCTCTTGACTTCACTCATCTTCAGTTTGCCTTTTTTTTTTGTTGTTTCCCTGTGTCTGCAATTTGAAATTACTACAGTCAGTTTTATTGCAGTGGATATAACTTTATTCCTGCTGTCCAAACCCTTCCTGCATGAACTTTTTGGATGTTGTCAATGAAGGATTCACTATGGGTAATAGCATATTAAGAGCAAAACGGTGCAACTTCTGAGCACTTTGCCCAATTTCTAATCAGTTCTCATAGTGAACATGAAATACCATAGCCTGCTAGCAGCATCATGTCAAGTGCAATACTTATGTGTAAAAACAGACAATCTTTGCCTTCTGGTATTTCCTTTAAAAAAAAAAAGTTATGGAGAAGAGTAGCAAAGCGCACAAAAGGTTTTGCTCTTACTACAAAAGGGAGGCGGCAGAAGAGGGAAATGCACTGCAGAGGGTTTCACCCAATCCAATGCTTTTAAACCTGACTGGCCTTTTAAAAGAAAGATCAGAAATGTCCTTGCCTCATGGTGCTGCAGTTGGACATGGTGCTGCTGTTGAGTTGTGTCCCTGTAGCTGCTCCGAGGGTGCTGCTGCCAGCAGGAAAATGCTGTCTTTACCAGGTACTGGGGAATTACCGAGGGGATCCATCACTCCTGGTTTTCCTTCTCTTTCAATGGCATCTGGCTTCCCTTGGTGGTGGAAAAGGTTAGTACACAGGAAAATCCTGAAACAGACTGTCAAGAGCAGTAACAGTGTGAGACAGTGAAAACCAGTTTCAAGATACTGTCAAGAGCCTGGGGAAGTTTTCTGGGAAAGGAATTGAAGCTGACCCAAGAGGAGTCTGGACTATTAAGTTAATTATCCTGTCATTAGGTTTTTGAAAGCAAAGATGGAGCTCTATTAGCATGTTGGCTTCATGGCAAGTGAGAGCTGGCTGGAGCCTGTTTATCTGAACGTATTTTTGGGATGAATTAGAGTCTAAGAGCCTGTGGGGTTTGCTGAAAAATGACATTTTGAAAGAAGCAAGTTGGCTGCTAGGATTCAGAATCACAACAGAGCCAAAATAAGCTTCATATTTCTTAACCTCCATGTCACTGTGAGGTCCAGATTATCCCAGGTGATATGCAAATGCACAAGGATGGAGCACTGTGAACTGCCAGGTTTTCATGAGAAGGGGGCAAAGGAAAATAAACCACAGTTGTCCATTATGTAAATCTATGGCAGGTATGAAAAAGACTGAGCTATTCAAACTTGATAATGTTTGTGAGGAAAGGCAATAAGAATAAGAAAAAGAGGTAGGGATATGAGTTAACTGAAAACTCAGACTGTGACTTCAGCATTTGGCACAAGTCAGCAGAATAAATAAAGCACAGAGATGCTGGGGGGCAGGGAAAGAGACGTGTCCAGAGCAGCATAAACAGTGAGTCTTGAGCCAGGGTACTGTGCATTGTGTTAGCAGGCATCAAGTTGGGTTTGTGGGAAAGCTGGATAACAGCAAAACAGACTAAAGGATTTGAATAAAGGCAACCAAAAGATTGTGCTCCAGTCATTTTTGAACTCTGGTAGGAATCAGATGCAGCTCCAGGGGACTTCAAGGATGAATACTGACATAGTGCTAGGAGAGAAATGGGCTTTCTTTTTATTAGAAAAGATGCAAATTAGATGAAATTTTGATTTATGTCATTCTGAGCATGTGGGGAGCTGGCATCAAGGGTTGAGAAACCAGTGACTTACAAAGGCTCAAGGAAAAAGGAACTGGATCCTGAGGGACTACTTATTCTCTCCTGATACAAAATGGTCACTAGGAAAGATAAACTTATTAAAATTAGTTAGTAAATATAATTTTGGACAGATTGTAGCCAACAGTGCTCAAGGCCCACTTCATGTCAGTGTGAATGGGCAATTAAGAGCCTAAATGTCTCAGTTTCTCTAATGTTGTACAGTAGCAGCTGTGGGGAAAGTGCCAGGCTTCCTCCAGCACCCATTTTTCTTTTCCAGCTATTGTTGGCCACCTCAGCTGGGAAAGGTTTTGCATGTCCTTGTCAAAAGGAATTCAGAAATTGTACTGCTGCAATGGTAGGTCATTGTGGCAGGGGGATGAACCTAAGTTTGAAGATGTCATGATGCAAAGGTAATTGGGTGACTTGTTAGTCACCCAATGTTCTTTAAAAAAAGCATTAGAGACAAAAATGTAGCTAAAATTCTTATGATGGGCAAAACCTTGTAAACTTATTGGTAAAGTTATCCATGCAGGTTATATATTTGACTACTGAACATTATGCATTGGGTGTGTGTAGTTGGCTTATTATGTATCATAAACATATTTTAAATAAGGCATTTTAAAAATTTAAGCAAGATTTATTTCCTGTTTGTTTTTACTGATAGCTGTGTGTCTAAATCTCATTATTACTGTCAGAAATATAAAGCTTCATGACTATTTTAAAGCCTAGGTTCATTAATTTGCTCAAATAGGAAAAAGGTAGATATGAGGGAAGATCTGCAACTGAAATTTTTGAGAAGCTGGAGGTCATTTTGCTTTGCTGCAGGGCTGTGCAAATGGTTATATGCTTGTCAGTTAAACTCGTTTGGGGTTTTTTTACCCATTCTGGGCTCCCAGCCAGCCTAACTTACAAAACTGCAATTATCATGATTGTTAGGAACAGTTCTACTTCTTCCCTTGGATTTCTTCTGCCTTGCTTCTTTTCTTTTTTGAGGAAGTCTTAAATTTTCCTGTCAGTCCTGAGGAGACCCTGATTTTCCCCTTAGGGGTTCCCACAGAGACACAGAGTCGCAGAGGCCCTCCAGCTCCCTGATAAATGTAATCCTATCAGAGGCAGCAACAAGCCAGAGTGTCACTCCACAGGATCAAATCCCCAACCTACAAAGGCAGGTCTTGCTGCTGGGAAACCCACAGTGCTCTGGGTTTTTAAATTTTATTGTTCCAAGCAGAATTTCTAAATATATTTTGAATTTGCAGTCTGAGGGGCTTTGGCATTTGCACCATTCCTCATTTACATCCTCTCTGTTTCTGTGGAAGTTGGTCAGTGAAGGCTTCCGAGGTGTTTTGCTGCCCCTCCACAGAACACGAATCTAAGAGAAAGAGCTGGCAGTGGATGTTTGCCACCCAGCAGCCCTTGGGCTGCAAGTGCCATGGTCTGAGGGCACCTGGGCTAGGGCAGCACTTTTTGCACTCTTGCCTCTGGCCCCACATTCTCCAGAAGGAACAAGCTTCTTCTGTCAGGCTCCTGGAAAACTCCTTTCCACATCTAGGGTGTAGGTGTGGATGGCTTTAGTTATCAGGGAGAGCACGCTGGAAGGGGCAGTTTGGTGCTGCTGGTGTGAGCTGGGATCAAGCCTGTGAGGCGCTGATAGTGTTAGAGGTCTGGTGGGGACAGTGGGCAAGTCTGAAACTCGAGCAGCGCTGCACTTTTACCATCAGAGATTTGCAGGGTCAAGCGTGGCAGCAGCCCAGGCACGGGCCTCTCTGCAGCTCCCCAAACAGAGCTCCTGCTGTGCCCGATAGGAACGGATGTGGATGGAGGATCCTTAATCTTGGCTGCCATCCCTGTGGAGAGACCCTGCCTCTTTCCTGCGGTACCGTGGATTTGGGGTAGGATGCTCTGATTCTCCTTTGTCCTCCATGCCAGTGGTTTCAGTTTGAGGCAGGGGCCTGGGAGGGAAAATCCAGTGCTTATCTCACTCGCGCCTTGTCCTGCTGGGCTGCTGTGCCTCAGTGATAATGCACCTCTGGCTGTCGGTGCTGCAGCTCTTCTCGGGTTGCAGCTGCTCTCCTGCGTAAGGATGAGTTTGCAGAAGCTCTAGGAAAGTTAGAGATGGGGAAATAATGATGTTGTGTGAGGTTGTTGTGTAGTGCTGGCCAGATACTGTCCACCAGGGAACTTCCCATGTTCAAAGCACCTTCCTGGGATACAAAAATCTGCTGAGGATTTCTGAAGTCTCATTTATTTTCAGCCAACCAAACCTTGTCAGGAACTTCTGGGAAATTTTTATATGACTCATTTAATTATTTTATATATATTAGCACTAAGGACTGCTGTATTGCTTAGAATTACAGAGCATCCTGAGTTGGAAGGGACCTACATGGATAACAAAGTCCAACCTGGTCCCACACAGGACATCCTAAGAGTCACCCCATGTGCCTGAGAGCACTGTCCAAATGCTTCTTGAGCTCACCAAGTCAGGCTTGGTGCTGTGACCACTGCCCTGGGGAGCCTGTTCTAGTACTCAACCACCCTTTTTCTAGGAAAAAAAAAAAAAAAAACAAACCTTATTTTTTTCAAGAAAAAAAGAACCTTTTTCTACTATCCAGCCTAAACCCACCCTCACACAACTGCAGGCCGTTCCCTCAGGTCCTGTCCCAGCTCAGTGGCAAAACTGATTTTAATGCCTGTGTGTCCAGAACTGTGTAGAAGGAGATGTGCCACATCTCTTGCTCAGTGAGTTTCGTTCCCAAAGCATTAATTTACCATGTGAGCATTGGGTGGAAGCATCCTGCTGTTAGGAAGTGCAGTGAGGGAGCTGAATGGCATTTTAAATGCAGGCTAACCACAGATTTCTGGGAATGCCTCACTTATTTTCAAGTTTTTATGTACCTCATTAATATAATTCTTGTACACCTAGTGCTTTTTCTTTTCTTCATGGAAAACTGTTTTCAATCAATTATGTTTAAAATGTTTAATGTCTGTGAAAAATCTCTTTGCTGATCTAACTTGATAAACCTGTAATAGAATGTAAAAGCATTAAATAAATGTGAAAAGTAGATTTGCCTTCATCTGAATGTAACCGTGGTGTCCATGGGGGTATCCATTGTAGGGGAACCTGAACTGCAGACCTTGGGGCCGTACTTTTTTCAAGTATTAAATGCAATTCCTATGCCAACAGCTTTCAGAATGTTCAGGGATCTGAATTATTTTTAAGGGTTTATTCTGAGAGTGGATTGTGAGGGATTTCCAAATTTTCTGCTTTGCATCATTAGGATTAACACTTTGCAAAGATCTTTTGAAGGCATTGAAACCAATTCTGTCTGCTCACAGACTAATATCAATTACTTTAGATGTTTATGATTCTAGGGCAAATGAAGCCTGTTCTTATGAGCTGAAAGAGGTTATCCAAAATGTCCAAAAGATTATGGAATTGTTGCACCTGATTCCTCCACCAGAATGGCTGGTGTGTTTTATTTTTCTTCAAGAAAATTGATGTCAAGACCTGACCTTTTCCAGGCATCCAGGGGAAGAGAAAGAAATTCTTTCATCTCCATCCAGAATGCAATTTTCTGCCAACATGTAATTCCTTCAGAAACATTAACAAACAAAAGTGTGACTTCAATTATTCTTATATATGGCATAATACTGTGTTCAGAAATCCTTCTGTGGGTGTTACAGCCCAGCTCTTAAGATAACAAAGTTAAAATTGCAGCCTTATTTTGACATGATTGGCCCTGAGAAGCTGACCAAAAACCAAGTAGAACAACTTCTAGTGGCCACGGTGGCTTCCCTTTGTTTTCTTATTTTGATCCCCTTGATATAAGGAAGGGGTCATTCAGTTTAAGAACTCCCAGCTTTGCACTGTTTTAATTTTGTTAACTGTTATTCAGCATCCAAAAGAATGCTTCCAGCATGTATGTTCTGGGTTTATCAAGTTCCCAGCTCAAATCCTGTCCCATCTTTCTAAGCATAAGGGCAGGAGAGGTGGGTGGGTTGTGAGTGTGTACAGCAGAGAGAATGAAAGAAATATGGGGCCATCACATTTTTTGACATTTGAACATGGAAAGAAAATGATGTAATTTTGTAATTTTTAGTTTACATCACATAATGCAAGCATGATTTCTGTGGAAGTGGTTGTTTTGGTTATTCCTGGCATAGCAGGTTTTAGGTTTGTTTTGGGTTTTTTAGTAATATTGTTTGGTTAAAGATCTCAGCCCACCTTGGCAAGCTCAGTGAATTCCAAGAACTTTGTATTTGTAAGGAGCAGCATCTTATTTCACAAAAGTTGCTACTGTCAGCAGCCAGTTTACTTAGCATGTGACTTTGGGGTGACCTCAGTGAGTGGCTTTTCCTACTGAAACAAATCATATCATTTTGTCTGGCAGCCAGAATATTTTGCTGGAGAGGGTTAAGAATCTTGGAAAGCAGCATATAGGAAATACTGGTTTATTAGAGCATTATGAGTTGACTTCTCACCCTGGAGAGCCACACAGTTGCTGCTCTATAGTGAGCATTTAGTTAGTTATACCCAGACCACGTGGTACAGACGAGTTACAGTGCCTCTAAAGGCTCACACTACACACTTCGTGGGAAGTCCATGTGGCTCTGCTTCAGCATGACTGCCATGGCTGGGTTCACCTTCATTGACTGAGACAATTCGGAAGATAAGGCAAAAAACAGTTGCTGAGGCCAAAGCAATGTCTCAGGTGTAAGGCATGGATTTGTTTTGGTTAAGTATTGCAATCCTGTTTATCCTAGAGGAAATAAATTTATTTTTCTTTGAATTAATAACTTTTCTTTATGTTTTTGCAAGGCAGGGTAAAAGATGACCCATTTTATTGAAACAAGTTGAGCTCACTCCTGTGAGTTGAGCTGCACTTATGCATGCTCTGGGTGATCTGGTATCATCCAGCAGAAGTTGGGTTCTCAAAGACTAAAGCCTGCAGTGATCCAGTGCTTGATGATCCTGCAGTCCAATACAGAGAGGAAGTTGGTGATCATGACTGGAGAGTTGGAAAATGAATGCAAGTTGGCATTTGTTTCTTCTTGCAGCATGGCAGAAGCTGAAAGGAACCTTGGGCCATCATCTGGTTCCACCCACCCTCGATCAAGCTGGACCACCACGAGCTGTGTACCCAGGACTGTGCTCAGAAGTTTGAGTACCTCCAACACTGGAGACTCCACTGCCTCTCCAGGCCACCTGTGCCAGTGCTCAAATCAGCTTGATGTAAAGAAACTGTTCCCTGCTTTTCAGAGGGAGCCTCCCGTGCTTCAGTGTGTGCCCACTGCTCCAGTGCTGTCATCAGGCACCACTGGAAAGAGCCTGGCTCCATCCTCTTTGCACTGCCTGCTGGATGTTTATCTACATTGATGAGATACTGCCTGAGCCTTTCCTTCTCTGCGTTGTCCTTCCAGGAGATATCAGGGCCATTGAAGTTGCCTATGAGGACCAGAGCCTGGGACTCAAACTCTGAATTTAGACACAGGTACTGATAATGTCCTCCAGACTGTGTGTGACAGGTATATGTCCACCTGATGCTCTTGTCAACTGTAGCTCTTCCAGAATTGAAGTAAGAATGGAAACTTCAGGGAGAATAGCTGCCACTCAGCTTTCTGTAGCTCCTTTTACTTCCTACACCCTGTTTTTTTGGTGGTCTCTAATTCTTGTTATTTGCTGTATTTTTCCCTGTGCAGGAGGGATGAGGAGGACCAGAATTTTATCACCATCTTCTCATTTGGCATCACACTTCAGTATCATCACCCATCAAACTGCTTTTCATCCTGTGAGTACCTCAAGAAATAATTATATTTAGGGCTTGTTTGTTAGGAATGCATGACTTGATGCATGACTTCAGTCATATCACCCTGAGTAAGAAAAGAAAATGCAGAGGGCTGTGAGTGAAGTATTTTCTAGAAACATCTGAGGGGCAGTATGAAGCAGGACCATGGTGATCTTGTACTATACAAGCACTCTCCTTCTAGATACATCTTTCCTTGGAAAGGCAAACTCACTAGTTTGCCATCTCCAGTAGAACTGAGCTCTGGTGCTGCATGACTGAAAGTTGCCAACTCCGACTCTGCGGCAAGCTCTGTAGCAGTCTGTGTTGACAGCTAGTGGCAGTTTCTTAGGATGGAAAATCATGTGGCAAGCTGTAATTGAGTTGAGGCATTTCCTCCCTCCTACTCTCCTCATACTCCCAGAAGCACACTTGTCATGTCCCAGAAGAATGCGAAAGTGCCTTAACTTCCAGCGACAAACCTAGGTAGAGCATTGGCTCCATTTATTGAAGTACGTTTCACCTGTCCATTTAGCCAGAAATGTTTTGTTTGCTGCCTCATTTCCTAACTGGTTGAAGTTCTATTTTATCCACTGTTTGGGTAAAGTTAAGCAATTTATAGCTCAGTAGTATATGGTTTTTTTTCTGTTCTTTCCAAGTATCCCTGACTTTAGGAAATGAATCCCACCTAAACAGATGATTTAATTCCCCTGAACATTTTTTCCATAACAACAATGGTGCAGCTTCTGAATTAGAGCAATGTTGTCAATCCAGTGGAGAACTTGCTCAGAGGAACAAGTTTCAAATCCCAGATCCCTGCAAATTAGGGAGCATGAACATGGAAAAAAATCTACAGGCAGGTTCAGATCTGCAGATTACCCCAAAATGTTGTAGATTAGTTCACCCAGAGTTAAGACTTTGCTCTGATTTTTCTCAAAGTAATGCATCAGCAGAAGGTGGTATTAAGTGCACACAGGTGGCTTTCAAACACCTCTAAGTACCTTCAGCCCCTGGGTCTCTGCTACTATTTGCTCATCAGGAGAAAAGTTCTATTTACTTCCAAAAATAAATTTGAGTGTGATAGAACTTCTGTGGGAAAACTGGTTAGTGCAGTCCAGTGGCCAATGCTGGTCAGTTTGCTGTTTTGGGTAGTGCCTGGGTTGTTGCCTGTTTCAGAAAGAGAACTCAAACACCTACAGTGCATTATCAAGGCTCATGTGCTACTTTTAAATTTCAGCACCAACACAGCCAGTTGCGTCACAGATTGTCTCTATGTTTCATAACTAATTAAGCAAATCACGTAGTAGTGATTACAATCAGGATAATGGATAGTCTTGACAGGAGATGCAGGAGTCAGGAATCAGCAAGGCTATAAAACTAGCTGAATTTTATATTTCAATACCATTATTCCTAATTCTGCTAGCCATTGCCTAGACACTGGCACCCAAACAGGAGATCTGCCTTCATGCCTGAAGGAGGAAAACCAGTAAACTTAAAAAAAGACATTTAGAAAGATACTGTTTCTAAGTTCTTGCATTACATGCATTACAAATGCAACAATTTGTGCCGCTCCAAAATCCTCCAAATTCACACTAGAATTAACACAGAAGACTGATTTTGAAGTACCACTACATCTGGGAGGCTGTGACCCCAAATCTGGAGCTTTAGAAGAAATGCTGCCTGCAGAGTTTGCACATGCTTAGGAGAGCATTTGTGACTACGGTTGGATTCAGTCATTGAAGCTTAAATCTGATGCTTCAGATTAGGTAATCTATGCAATACTGCAAAAATTTATGTAAAACAGTACATGCATCAGCAATGAATCAGAATTGACAAAGACCTGTCTCTTCTGTGAAGAAAAGCCTTGAAAACACACATTTAAAAAAGTCTTAAGTCAGTTTTTATGATCTCAGGTTTTCTTGCTTGTTGTTAGAGGTCTATAATGTTCCTGTCTTTGTTCTATTACGGCTTTGTAAAGGCTGAACCAGACTTGACTGTAACCTTCCCACACATCAAAAGATACTTACTGACCTATACTGAAAAGAATGGACAGTATTTTCCTGAACAAATATTATTCCTGTAGTCCAGTGTACAAACAAAAGGTGTGGTACTATTTATGCACAAGAACATAATTTATTAACAGTGTCAAGTTAGTTACTGACAGTGCACATGAAATGGCCAGAATGACTTTTTCCAGTCAGACAGCAATTTAAGAGTCAATAAATTATTCCCATTTTATCATGGAAACTGTAGGCAGCACAACAGCCTGACTGACAGCAACACAAAAAAATTAATTAAGTAGAATTATTTTTTCAGGTGAACTGCCTGTACCTTCAACTAATTTAATTCTAAATGTCTTCACTGTAACAGTTCTTTTATGCTTAAAGAAAGCATAAATAATCCCCCAGCTGATACATACATATATATATATTTGAACACTATGGCCTTAGAAGTGCTAGAAAAGCTATATTCATAGAAATTGAAGTCCAAAAGTTTTGAAATTACAGAACTCGTAGGTAAAGGTATCTTTTCTTCTCCTTTTCACTAAAATCAAATTCAACCAAGAAATTCTAACTAAACCCCCACTACTATAAGGAAAACAGTCTTTTTAAAGAGATTGCAAAAAAAATTTACTGAACATGAGTCTGAACTCTTAACAAAATAATTAAAAGTAGAATGACTCCCTATGTCTCTTTCTCCATCCACCTCCTGCAAGAGAAACTTTCTATAAAATTTACATCAATGAATTAATATTTAAGTTTCTATTTCAAGGGCATGAAGAGCTTTTTAAATAAAATAAAACCAATACTAAAGCCTCTAAGTTACAAGATTTGTTTCAGCAACTTCAAAATTAGAATGAAAAAGACTACTCTGTGAGAGAACCACATTTAAAATGTGTTAAGAAATATTAGTTTTATTTAACCAGTTTTCACAGCTGAATATTTATTCTATAAAAACTTTACAGATTGTACAGTTTATATATAGTTCAAACTACTAGAACAAAGAAATAGGTCCCACAGATGCAAAAATACTGTACCAATCCAAGGTAAAGGCAGATTTACACACTGTACAGCTTTCCACTGGGAAGGGGAGGTGGGTCAGTTCCAAGTAAAAAGTTCAAAACTGTACAAAAATAAGGTTTGATTCAACTTTCATTCTTCATAATACATTCAATAAGATTGCAAGCACAGATACCCAAGTAATAATAGATATCTGCAGTCAGGAATCAATAACCACTCCTGAAAGGAATGCAAAATAGGTCTATTTACACAGGGCACTCTTTTACACCATACTGCATATAGTGTATATTTCAAATAATAAAAAAGCATAGACAAAGAACATTAAACATCTAATATAAGGTAGTTTTTTTTAAGAGGTTTTTTTTTTTTTTTACTTAATAGTGTGCCAAAAGAATTTTAACTTATTAAATAATATATTCTAAGTGAACCTAAAATTTATGAACATAAAATTTGTTTTTTTGGTGTAATACATCAATTAAACCAGCAAACAGGAAAAAAGAACCAAAAACAAAACCCAAACTGTATATAAAGTAGTATTTTCACCCAGCAACAGGAGCACTTACGTAGTTATTAAAACCCCAAATAAACAAACAAAAAACCCCAAACAAATAACAACAAAAAAAAAAACAACCCAGAGAGGCTTTTAAAAAACCCACTAAAACTAACTTATAACTTAGGATATTCATACAGAAGATATTCAGTGATTCACTAATACTGCAAAACAAGCTTTTTTTGAGTTGGTTTTTTTTCTTCCTTCCCCCTTCCATTTCCCTCTGGCTCTCCCTCATTCCCTTTCCCTAAGAGACAGTGGTTTCTTCATGCTGTCTGGGTAAGAATCAGACATACTCCGGCCCCTTCCTCCCACCCCTCTATACCTCCCCCCAAAAAATAACAGAGTGTTTCCTTAGCATTAATCCTGAGCACACTCTCTTTTTTGGGGTATGTGTGATTTAAGCATAATAGGGCTTAGTTACCCCGAAGTTTTAGAATGTTTCATTACTTGAGGTATTTCAACCTTCTTCTGAGACAAAGCCTTTTCTCTAAGCTGACTCATTGGGCAGAGAAAGCAAGGGCTGGCTAATACCCGTTTCAGTTCTGTATTCTCATGAAAAAGAAAAGCATTACTCCAGACTTCCCTGCCACACAGAAAATAATGCAACACCATTCACTTTTTAATTAATTCCCTATTTGATACAGTACTAACCAAAGATAACAAAAACTAGAGCTTTTAAAGAGATGTTTGGTAGTGCACTCTATCATTTTTTACCTTGTGTGTGTGTGTCTACATACACACTCTCACACATATTACATTTATATCTATATATATATAAATATATATATATATAAAAGACATATATAGATATATGCACACACATACACTTGTGTGTGTATACATCTGCATGTAACAATCAGGGAGAAAGGAGTTTTGTTCAAATTTAAGAGATACAGTACTTTTAAACCCCTTGACAATAAAAGGGGAGGGGGGTGTGTATCCACTCCTGTTCCCAAGCTGAGCAAGGGGTTAGTTTATATACGGGTTTTTTAAAAGGGCATATTTTGCTTGCCCTGATGTCCAAGAAATACAATTCCAGTGTCACGGGCATCTCATCAGAATTCATCAATTCTGTTCTGCAGATATTTTAACATTGAGTCCATCCCTTGTGCTGAGCCCCAGATTTTCTTCAAAACTTCACACTCCTTTTCATTTGCTTGTTCCAAGTCCACCTTCATGATGTTACGTACTAAAGCTTTGGATTCTTCAAGTACCTGGGCCAAAATTAAAAAACGGGGAGTTGGGTTAGTACTGCCTGAGAATTGAGCACCCCATGTGCTTCTATGGGCATATAACAGGTTTATATGGACAAATGCTGGAGCTGATTATCAATTTAAGCTTATCAATTCATTACTATGACTGTAAGAAATGTTTCTCATGGTCATCCTCCTTGTGGCATCCCACAAAATTTCCTTTACCTTACACCAGCACAATTTAAAAGTGCACAGAACTGTGAAAATAATGAAAATCATATAATAACTATAAAAAAAAAGATATGGTTTTGTAACTACAGGGAAGTGCAAGTCCACAGTAGTGAAGGCTAATCATGACACACTTTCCTGAACTGCTCTAATAACTGGCCAGATCTTGACTTCTTAAGCACTTAAAATAACTGAAAAAAAAAATCTCATTTGTTTTTTTCTGTTTAGAAAATGAATAATTTCCTTTTAAAATACAAAATTTCTAATGCACAGAATAGTTAATTTGTACTGTACCTTTCCTTGTAAGAAAGTTAAAATTACCACTATGTGATGCTATCTTGTGCAACTGCCAGTAGCATACACAACCACTACGTGTTACTTATAAAAAAAAGTCCAGCCTAATGTCAAAGACTGTATTTATTTCCTTGGTAACTTAAATTAGAACTCAAACTAAGTCAAGATTTCTGTGTTTCTGTGCAAATGTTAGAGCAACTGTTTATACTGTTGATTAGAGTAAGTTGGACTTCAGCAACTATGTTAATACCAGATTATATTATAAAAATCCAATGCTGGTTTATGTTCCTTATCAAATGCCACAGTACACTTCAGTTAAGAAGAATCAGATAGAAACTTTAAAAAGAATCCTAAAAAATCCCAGACCCAGAAGATACATAAAAATATGTCAAATAACATTGTTGTACTATAATGCAGTCCTTGTTTCATGAACAGACTTTTTTTTCAGGACAAAAAGATGTAGTTTAGTACTACTTAGATTAATTCTTATTCATCTAATCGTAAAAATACAAGAAGATAAAGGAAACTTACAACTGAATTACATGTGACTAGTTCTTTAATTCGAACCATTACTTCCTGTGTGAATGTTCCTGGCCAGAACACTTGGGAGACGAGTCCTTTGGCACAAGCTTCCTGCGCCGTCAACTTCCTTCCACTGAACAACATTTCATTGGCCTGAAGGGATAAAAAGTTACTTCTGGTATGAAATGTAATGAGACAAAACTCATCAAAGGAAAAATGTTAAAAACAAATAAGAAAGAAAAATGCCTGCACTGTTTGAAATAGTTTTATTACAGCTCTTCCAAGTTTTGATTAAAAAAAGAAAAATACTGGCCTACAGCTGGCTAGTCCATATTGTTGACCAGTACTAGGTCAGTAGTTATTGAAATGTGGATGTCTATGATTAATGGTTAAATGTGAAAATGTCTTCTGTCATCTCCTGGCTGTGAATGTTTGTTAGCTCTGGCTTTCTTGCAGTATTGCTGACTTGGTTATCTGTGTGTGTGCAAAGAGGTTATAATGCCTGGCAAACCTGTAAAACACCAATGAATACATTAGCTTGCCCTTTATAATGATGTATTCCAGTTTCTGACCAAATTCATAGAAAATAAACATTCACATTTTCTTCAAGAGTCCAATACTGAACTGATAAATCCTTTCAGAATCTGATATAGCAGTCTTAGTAAAATATCTTGCACATGGTTTAAGGTACAGAATCAAGTGCTACCTTCTATGCAACAAGACGCTCTCTCTAGTTCTGTAGATGTTTTTGATTTGTAATTATTATGCACTTCACTATTTACCAATTTCCCCATTAAAGTTCTGTCCTGCAATGACTTTAATTCTAGCTTTTTCAATACAGTTTTCAGTGACATTCACAGGGAAACAGGCAGTGGAATTTAAAAAGTCATAGTAATAATCAATCTTAAAAAAAAAGAAATTAGTGTTATTATTTCCTAATGACTTATTTCCACTGAAAACACATGACAAACCCATTACTGGATTGTTGAAATATAGGGAATAAGGCTGTTCTAAAACACAAACCTGACAGGTGTAACATTCCTAAGGGGAAAATACTGAGGTTTTTAATGTTGTCCGATACTGGAAATTTTGGCAATTATTTCAGCAACTTTCAGTTAAGGATCTCAAATAATGATTAACTTAATAAATAATTATTTATTTGTTGTGCTACCATGTTCCTGGTATTGCATTTTACACAAAAAGCAATTTGGAAACTCTGAAATTTGTTCCTTTGTAATGAAATATAAAGCCTGGATTCTACTGGCAGTTTACTTCCTGACTGCCAGTCCATTAGGAATGCAAGAAAAAACCCCAGCCACTTTCCTAGCATATTTTACTTTGATTTTACCATCTGCACATCTCTCACAGTTAATATGGAAAGCTGTGATTCACATATATTAACTGATAAAACCCCAAATCTCATGCACTATGATCAAGTTCTATACCCTATAGTTCTACCTTCTGAGAACGCATTATCAAACATACATTAACCATTCATTCTCCAGAATGTATGTGAATAATAATAAGCTAGATAAAAATAATAAATACTAGATAAAATAAATACTAGATAATAATAAGCTAGATAAAAATAATAAATACTAGATAAAATAAATACTAGATAATAAATACTAGATAATAATAAGCTAGATAAAAATAATAAATACTAGATAAAAATCAGAGAGGTATACATGGTTGTTTAAAACAGGAATCCATTTTCCGACACAGTTAGGGGAAAAGTAGTCTTCCAAAATAATTTTAAAAATACTTAACATTTCTATGAAAGATCAAAATGTGAAGTCAATTTAACTAATAGTTAGGACAGGCAAGCATTTAAGCCAGGAGGTCAAGTCTACATATTCTTGACATGTATCTTTGCAAGGATAAAAATGAATGCTAGAAAGCCTTTTTTTCCCCCTAAAACTTAGTTGCAACTGCTGAGTTCTCCTAAACATTAAATATCATAAGTGAGAATGGTGCAGTTATCTTATTTCTGCCAGCTGTAACACAGTATTAGCATAAAATCTCACAAGAAATGAACATTCCCATTGATGTTCTCACTTGACAGTTTTTGAAGGGAAATGTCTTGCTCTGGCATCTTCACTTTTGATCTATACACAGCATCTGCTGGAGACCAACTGCTAAACAAGCTTTAATCTTAATAATGCTTTGTACCTGCTGTAAAAATTAACTCAGTGGTTACTTTCCAAGAAATATACTATAGCAATAGAAATGAGTGTGACAAAAATATTTCACTACGATTCTCATTACCAACTTTCTTTTTCTACTCTGATAGAAAATGTCTCCTTCCACAGAGGAACTTCACTTGGACCTCTGGATTCACTTCCAGTGAGGGCTTTGAGGCTCACCAGGGTCCTTTTGTGCAAGGCCACAGGTACCAGGGCCATGGAGCACATCAGTTGTCTTGCTCAATGATCAGGAGGCAGCAGCCTCTGAACCACCCCAGATCCTGCCTGTGATGGGGACCCCAGGCACTATGGAACCATGTTTTCCTTATCAAACAGAAAAGCTAAGACATCCTGCCAAGCATGCTGGGGACTGGCAGGGACACCCAGTGTGTGATGTGTGATCACACAGCTCCTGGGTTTCATATCTAGGACTTGAAAACCAGAGCAGGAGCTCCATGGCAGACAGATAACATCTCCCCATACAGACATCACCTTCATGTCTTTTACAGATTATTTTCAAAACTCAAAAGCCAAGTTTAGGGACACTTCTAAAATTCTTGGTAATTCCAAGACGGTATCAGTTTTGAATCCTAAGGTTTGGGCTTCAAATTTCCTGGAATAAACTCACGGTTGAAAATGTTTGGGAAAAAAAAATCCCCATCCATGACAGCCCTGCTGACCCACAGAAGGTGACTGACCCCACATGGAAAATATTTCCAGGAATCTTAAAGTGCAACATTTTTACACAACTGCAGCTAACAACAATGTATTTTAAGACTGACTTAAAAGAGTTAGGGGTGGTACTACTCCTGCTGAATTGATATATTTGTAGAAAATGTTATGATGCATACAGAGGCCTTAATTCTTTACTTTGTATATTTTTTTTCCCTGAATATTTTGCATTTCACTCATAACATCTTCCTGCTGGAGTTCTCTCTCTCTCTTTTACAGACAAAAAAACCCTGCTTCTTTATCAAAGTCTTCAGTATGGATTCTGAACATATTTCATGAAATGTGCTGAGTAAAGTTCAGCTTTGTTCCAGAGAGACACTGCTTTGCTGCAGAGAATCGAGGATAGTACAAAAAGAGTGGATTTATTTTCCCCCTTTTTGCACTGACCATTTTGGAATTGCTACCACTGGAAGCTTTCAATTTAAATTTTTATATTGAAGAATGAGAGCATTCACAAACACAAATGAAAGAGTACACTGGGGAAGAGCTTGTGTTTTTTGCACAACTTCTAAAGAAATAAACAGTAACAACCACAAGTCTTTAAAGGACGAGGATGGACGGAATGGATGGATTAATGGATGGATGGCCAAATAAAAAGGGAAAGGAACAATCAGTAGTTTGAAACATGCTAAGGAATTAAAGATACTCTTATAAATGTTAATCTATTTTAGTTACCTTTTCTGTTCTCATCTAATAACTAAATCCAAATATGACACAATTAGCTATTAGATTTTTTAGAAATGGTGTTGTAATATTTATTTTTTAAATCAACAAATACCTACAGGGAAAAAAATGGCTTTTATAACGAACAGTAATTGTGGAAAACAGGTGTAGCCACAAGCACTTGTTTCATACTGTCCAAATTGGAATAGGATGTAGGTCTAGGTTTTCAAAGAACACAGTATGAAAAAACACTAAGCAAAATGAAAATAACATAGGTAGGAGATTCTTAAATAGCTTTTTGTTAGAAGTGCATGGAAGCTGAAATAGTTATTCTGCATAGTGGCATAAGACTGCTCCTGGCTGGTGTCACAGTGCTCTGCTGTGCAGTGACACTGAGTGCCACACTGGTGCTGTGCTGAATGCAAGACACCCGTGGCTGGTCCCCACGAGGCAGCAGCAGGGGAGGTGTGTCTTGGTACACAGGACATGACCCTTCTGACACCATTACGGCCAAAGGTGGGACTAAATCCCATGCCTGCTTTCTGTTTTGTGCATGCAGGTGAAGAGTAAGTTGTAAGAGCATGGAGCAGAAAAGCTATAAAGGGTAGCTTCTCATGAAAGTTTTTCATGAGAGAAAGAAAAAAATTAAGAAAAAGACAACACAGGAAGGCAAAAAGTCTTGAAATCACACTGGATAAATCATCCCAACTGAATTGTGAAGCTGCCAGCCCCTACCCTGCAAGCTACTTACAGAAGCCAGGCCCATTATCCGAGGGAATGTAAGGGATGAACATCCATCTGGACTTTGTCCAAAAGTAGTGTATGGTGTCTGAAACCAGGCCTTCTCGTTGGCCCAAACCACGTCACACAGAGGCAATATAGATGCTCCAAGTCCAATGGCTGGGCCATTTACTGCTACAATGATAGGCTTCTTAAACTGAATAAAAGTATTCACAAAATTCCTGAAGAGAAACAGAAACATGCGCTCACTACATATACTGAGAGTGTAAAATACACGAGCCCTTGAAAACTCTGCAATAATCCATCTTTACAGTAACATCACTTTCAAACCCAGTCTGATAACCTTTCACAATGAGGTGGATATTTGGTGGATGAGTGGAGAGAGGTGGATATTGTCTACACAGAGTTTGGAGTGAGGATTTCAGCACTGTCTCTCCTAAGAGTTTCATAGTCACGCTGTTGATGTATGAGCTGGATGAGTAGACAGTGAGGTGGGCTAAAAATGTTGGAATGGCTGGCCCAGATGGTGGTGACTCATGGCACAGGCCAGTGATTTAAGTGTTGCACCCCATGGGGTCAGTGATGGGTCCAGCACTGTTCAACAGCTTCACTGATGATTTGGTTGGTGGGGAAGCGCTTATCCTGAGCAAGTCTGCTCAGGATACAAAACCAGGCTAATACACCAGAGGATTGTTCTGCCATCCAGAGGGACCTCGACAGGCTGGAGAAATGAGCTGACAGGAACCTCCTAAAGCTCAACAAGGGAAGTGCAAAGCATTGTGCCTGCGGAGGAAGAACCCCATCAATATATTCTGGAAGACAAGCTGGAAAGCAGCTTGGCAGAAATTCAGCTAGGGTTCCCAGTGGATACCAAGTTGAACTTGACCCAGCAGTGTGCCAGTGCTATCTATCCTGTGCTGCTTTAGGAACAATGTTGTCTAGAGTTTGCAGGAGTTGATCCTGCCCCTCTGCTTAGCCCTAGTGTCATTATGGACTTCTCAGTGAAGGGGAAACGGCAGATGGTCTAGCACAGGGAGATCAAGGTGACTCAGGGACTCAGTGGGCTGGGCTTGTTCAGCCTGGAGAAGGCTCAGGGATATCATCAAAATGTAAAAGTACCTGAAAGGGGATGCAAAGAGGACAGAGCCAGCCTCTTTTCAGTGGTGCCTATTGAGGCAGTGGGCATAAACTGAAACATGGGAGGTTCCCACTCAATAGCAGGAAACACTTCCTTGCTCTAAGGGTGGCCAAACAGGCAGCTAACAAGCTTGTGGACTCTCAGTCTCAGGAGATTAAAAAAAAACCCAGGAAATCAGCCTGGCAAACCTGCTCTAGGTGACCTTGCTTGAGCAGGTTGAACAAGATGACCTGCAAAGTCCCTTCCAGCCTCAACCATTTTCTGATTCTGTAAAAGCCTACCATTGCTCCCAGCCCAACCTATCATAATAGTTGGGCAGGTGCAGATTTAACACCCCTCTACAAGCATCAGCTGATACAGCACTTTGGTACATTCACATGTCCCACAGCACTCAGATAAGGCTGCACCCATTCCACACCTCTGGGTGCCACAGTTGTGGCACCAGCCCTGCCTGTCCTCACTGTATTCATGTATACTATATGCTGTGTATACTTTATACACAACATAAGATATTTACCTGTGTTTTTAAGCGACAGTAATAAGGTATAAATGAAGATGGGCAAAGCATTATTGATCTTCCTTGAGGAGCTTTCCTTAACAAATAAATCTGCTTTTTAAAACTATGAACATAAACAGCAGAGCTCTATTATCCTATATCACACATGTGGAAACTTTCCCATCTCATCTCCCTTCTTTTGGTTGGTAGTAATGCTCTGGATACTATGCTATTAGGTGCTAATATATGCATATTCTCATCCTCATTGACAACAAAAATGACAATTCATTCCAGTACCCACAAAATAAGGATGCTTCTCTGTTCTCAAACAGTAATGCCCCCAAGAGCTTCTTAGGAAAAAACAAAGAGTCATGCGTGTATGAATACATACAGGCATGACTCTATGGTATGGTATTGCTAAGGTAATTTTAAAGTTTGCTCCCTATCTGTGTTACATATATTTGTATTTCTGCAAAACAGGAAAATTTTACTATATTGCATTCAGCACTAAAGGTTATCAACACTCCTCCTTAACTCATTCTACTGAACTGAAATAGTTAAATCCAAAAATCCAAATCCAAACCTGGAACCATCTCATGCAAGTCATCATACAAACATCCTATCCAGAGACTTAAGATAATTTTAATCACGTTTGAATATCCCAGAGAGGACCATCTCTAGAATACACAAGCAAAATACCTTATTTGAAAGGGAGGGTGTGTGGCCGTAAGTCTTTTAAGTCACCTTTGCCCATTTTATTAACAATGAATTAGGTGAAAAAACAGGTTTCTAGAAGGGCCCAAGTTAAAATAGTGATAGAAGCTCAGTGCTAAGAGCTTCTGGCCATATCTGAAATCACTGCATAAGCAACTTTTACATGAAATGACCAAAGAATTTCTTTTGATAAAAATAACTATAATCATCTTTACGAACCAACTGTGCCTCCAGTGAAATAGGCTTTACATGTCCATAGCCTTTTTTTAGAAACATGACCATTGACAACAACAGAAGGACTCTGAAAGAATATAGATACTCTGGAAGAATGCAAGAGACAAGGATCTCAAAACCAGTGCTCAAATGTACTTGTTTGTAGTGTTAAAATGTGTCTCCAAGATCCATACATTTTTCCTATATATTTTCTTCTAATTGGTAATAGTTCAGATTAATTTGTTTAAATGTTAGGTTTGGTAACTAGCATTGGGATGATAATCACCAGTATTAATCTACTCCTCTAAAATATCCATCATTCCACTTCTCTGAACGTACTATATCAACTCATTCAATACATGTCTTGAATTTTGGAGTATTAAATTGGTTTTCTGGAAACCTATGGCTATTAAAGTATTTTAATATTGTTTTTAATTGGAGGAGCATTGCAATACTCCCAGTTTAAATCTGAAATTAAAAATGCATTAAATGACAACCCAAATAGAAAAGGACTGGAAGCATAAAGACGCTATAATTTAACAGGTGAATGTCTGAGATCTTTTTGAATAAGAGGCTTTTGAAATAAAGATAGAACAAGCCAGGCCATATGATGAATAATACCCATCAGATGACTGAAGACAGTCATACATACCTAATAGCTTCTGCCATCTTAGTGCTTTCCTTCTTTCTATCATCCGTTAAACGTCGTATAAAATAAATAAAATCAAGACCACAGCAGAAAATGCTACCAACCGCACTGAACAGCACAAGTTTACTGTCATCTGCAGCTGCTGTGTTCAGTGCACTTTGGACTTCCTTCATTACCTGAAAAATAAAAATGTCATAAGAATAATTTTAATTCATCATTAAAAAGTAGCATGTTGTTCTCTTCCCTTCCTCCCCCATGAGACCCTTCAACATCTTTAATTTTTCCTTAGGATCCACTCAACCATCTTATTAGGAAAGTTAACTTTCTTCATTATCCAAAAAAAATGGAAGTTAGTGTATTAGACGCTTCACATTTCAAAAATGTATTTAAACAAAGATAATTAAATCATTAAGGAAAGATCTATTAGGTGTAATCTATAACTAAAGCACTCATTCAGCATTTCTGTAATTTGGACAGCAGATGGCATATGCAACCAGTACAGAAAAAAAAAGAACCTTAATTGAGGCTAAAGCTTTTTTCAAGTTGCACTCTGTAAATCACTGCACATCTTATAAAAGACAGCACAGATCAACACGGTCAGATAACAGAGTTTTTAAATGCAACTGAGTTACACATATAGACAACTGTACATATAACACCTTGCAAGTAAGAACCTGTATTGTCTTTTGTGTACTTTTGCGCCTGAGTAACAAGCAGAAATAAGGCAAGGACTTCAAATTCCCCTCCCAAAATCAGAATTGTTCTGACCTCTGGATTTAATGAATTATTTTCAGATGATTTTGTTGATAGTAAAATGTGTGTGAATCCGTCTTGTTTCCTGACAACAATGTCTCTGTACCGGTACGCGCTCTCCGTTTGTCTCACGCTGAAACGTAGCCTTTTATCAAAGGGTTGATCTCTCCTGTCATCAATAAACCTTCGTTTGCTGGCTGTCACTCCTGTTACAGATGTCTGGATGTTGGTTGTACCATTGGCTGCTAATGCTTCCATAAATGTGGGTGTACCTGGAAATAGTTTAAACAAGTACAATTACATTTGATTAGTTCACGCATCTCAAAATCCCCATTAGCATGAAAACATGCAACTCATATAAAGAACACACAGTAAATATCAAAGTCAGTCTCCTGGAAGTTATTGAAAGAGACACTGTGCACAGAGCAAAACTGAAGTGACAAAGGGATTCAAGAAATTAATTTTACCGTTTTGAGAATATACAATTAGAATAAGCCAAACAAACCAATTGTCGTACACTTTTTTTTAGAAGGGGAGAAATGTGTATTTAACATTCCTAATACCAATGCACTTCAGTAAATTAATAGTCTGCTTTCTCCCTTTCTAACATTTTAAATCATTTAACAGCATCAACACTGCTAAGAGAAAGCAAAAGGCTTTTGTTTTAATGAGAAGTTATTATAAAGAAAAAGACATTTAGAATAAACCAAATAAAGAATTTTATTGACAAGATCATAAAAAGCATAATAGTCTTGAAAAAAAAATAGAAATGAAGAAATGCAGACTATACTTCTTTGAGAGGAGCACAAGAAGTGAAGTGATGTGATCCATGAAGTGATGGATATTTTAATGGATTCATAGACAATGAGATCTTTCTCATGTTCAACATTTTTTGCTATTGGAATTGGCAAATAGACAATTAAGTTTTGCTGGTCTTGTTCCCAATCCCTTACATAGAGGGAGTTTGAAGGCATGTAAATAAAAAGCCCATTCCTCTTGACACAGAAGGGACAGGTTTTTCTGCAATGCTCATTAGAAACTTAATGCCAAATAATAACCATTCATTAGAGAAAATAAGAGAACATACTGGATCTACAATGCTTCTGTATGTTTAGGTCTCCATGCAAAATCTCCCCCAATTTGTCATACTAAAGTAATGGAGTGTGCATAGGACAGGGGGATTAAAATATTGGGAAAGTGTGTTAGAGTCCAAGACAGTAAAGTTTTAACTTTTCCTGAGAATTGAGCTCTGAGACGAAAATCTTCTGGAAAGCCACTGCCCTTATCTCACTAACAGGTACTTCAGAACATCAAGCATACGATGTCTTAAGAAGTAGAGTCACACCATGTGTAAGTAAATTATTAATTAAATGTTATTGTAATTTGTCATTATCTTTCTGAATAAGCTGTATTTTAAAATTAAATTTTTTCAAATTCTAATTTGAATTACAATGTTCTTCAAACATGTTCTTCTAATGTTTTAATTACAATGTACTTCAAACACTTGTGGGTCCAATGAAGACATTAAGGAGGCTCACTTAAGTGACTGGAATGTTCAATATCTTGATATTTCCACTGTATTCAAGTGTTGCTTACCTTGACTCATGAATTATGAGAGAGACAATATGAAAAGAGACTACATTTAATTAAAATTTAGAACATTATACATTTTCCTACTTATATTGCAGAAAATGTCTCTGGATATAAATGAAGTTTTTATATCAAATATTTTTAAAATAAATACTTTATTATAAATACCTTATCATTAATTAGGCAAATTGTCTGTTTAAGGATCTATACAATAAGATTTTATTCTACTTTTTAAGGTCTTTCTTGTTGTATTAGTGATTTAATCCTCTTACCATCTCACTTTCTATGAAGAAGTTAAAGACAACTCAAAATTTTTAAGTTGTTTAAATTAAGAGTAGGAAGAGTAAGAAACTGGATTCAGTTTGTGATCAGTTTCAGAGACAGAGATAAACAAAATTATACTAGTATTTTGTATTGACACAAAAATTTCACATTTATTCCCAAATTTTCCATAGCTTATAAAATTCCTTTCTATTTCATTTCAGCAGAATAAATAAAAATTTGGTGTATACTAAATATGAATTTGATGAGGAAGGCTTTCAATGTTTTTGAAATTGTATTACAGTAATTGCATTCCTCTAAAAGAATTCTCTTGAAAGGGAATTTTCAGGAACACCAATGTTGCCTCACATTTCATAATGAACACAAGAAGAAATTGTCCTTTTGTCCTAGCCATAGTGAAAAAGGTAGAGAATTGGGAGAACAGGATAGACTAGACTAAGCCAAAATGAGGAGTCAGTAAACTTGTGCAAGACCTTTGAGCCTATATTTTCCCACGACTCATTCTTTCAAAGATATACTCAAATACCAGAAAATTACTTCTGAGATGCAAGAGACAATGATTATATACTTTGAGAGACAAAACTTCTGGCAAGAAAGCTCAAGATGTAAACACCACAGGCCAATTTCCATGCTTATTGAACTGGCAAGAGACCTGATTTTATATAAACCCTGTCCACACTTATCAATAGTTGGGAGTTTCAAACCACAAGCAAGGGACAGCTGCAATTCTTGAAGAGGAAGAAGTCTCCTCTTTCCAATCACATAAACACACTTCCAGGATACTTGGACTGGACTAAAACAATCTGACAGCTTTAGAAACTGTAATTCTGCACAGGGAGACTCAGCCAGCCAGTTCAGAACACAGCACTGAAAGGTTTAAAACATGTTTGTTATTGTTTGTCATCACCAACAGACTTTTGGGACCCTGTATACCTGACAGCACAGGGGGCTCTTTCTCTTGGCATTTGGTCCTTGGAAGCAAAGGGACAACTCAGACATAAAGCAATATTTCATTTTGTAAGCACACAGGCAAAGGTGGTTTTGCTGCTCAATCTTGAGTACATGGCACAGCAAATAGGGATGAAAAAAAAAAAGTTCCATTGAGAGTTAACTGTATTGCCAGAGATTTCCTTACATGAAAACTTTACATTAAGGTGACTTATCTTCAGGATAATTACAGCTGTATTTTAGTATTTTAAAACAGAGTTTTGTAAAAACCAAAAGCAGTTCTGCATTTTAAGACATTATTGGAGATAGCATAGCAAAGATAAAACACTGTGGCCCTCTCCTTTCAAACTGAGCTTCCAAAAATAAGTAAGGACTTGGGAAAAAAGGCATTTACCCTGGATATTGTCAACTAATGAAGAACTGTTTGTTTAAGGCATAAAAAAACAGCTTATAGCTATATACAACCTTTCCACATGCAAATTGTCAACAGTGTGATCTCAGAGCTGAAGACAGTACTACTGGACAAAGCCAAAGCTTCACTACACAGATGCAAAAGGAAGTTAAGACGACTACTTGGTTCTGCAGCTGTTGACCAAAATCTGATAACAGTCAGCAATTCCATGCAACCGCCCTTGGAGGGAAAAAAAATAAAGCTATGAGCAACAGATAAGAAAGGAACTGGTCATATCCAAAGGAAGACAAACACAAAATACCAGTTTTGGGAAAGGGGCAGAACAAAGGTGCTTTTGTTAAAAACACAAGTTATGCTCACTTCACAACAACCTAAAATTAAAATCCCAAGCAACTCACTAAGATATTCATGCCTCACTGCTACTGAGAAGTTCAGTTTACCTTATATATCAAAACCTGAATACAAATACTCCTCTCCCTGCAACAATTCTGGGGATGCATCCAAAGAGACGGTCTAAAACCAGCCAAGCTTCTTTTGCACACTTCTTTTTGGGTACATATGTGTTGGTGCTCTTAATTCAGGGTTTGACTGACAGAGTATGCTGTCTCTGAAAGCTTAGCATAGATGCCTTAGGAACAAGCACAAAAACATGAGAGGTGTGAACAATACTGTCTGAGTATTTTCTTTAACTCCAGCCACCAGAAACTTAGCAATTACTAAAATGTGCATGCACAGAATCATAGGCTGCACCAAACCCCATGTAATTAAATTCTTCTTCTTCATGGGATTGTCCAATTTACTTTTTAAACCACTATGGGTTTGTCTTCCAAAGTATTTCTTGGCAGCAAGTTCTGGAACATACATGTTAAATTTCTTCATTCCTTTTATCAGAGCCCTTCTCCAGATTGACTAGCCCCAGTCTTATTTCCCTTTTCTTCTTCCAGAAAAGGCCAGTCCAAGCCTGTCATTCTTCTCCATGCTTCTTCCTCTTCTGTTAACTCTTGGAACAGGGCCCAAAGTGGGACACAATATTCAATTCAGGTTTTGTTTTGTTTTAAGCTACCACCAAACAAATGTATGCAGAAAACTATCCAAAACAAACCCAATGCCCTTTCCCTGAGCAGCAACACACAGCCAGGAACCAGTCACTGTTTTATGTTTTGCTATAGGCACTGTTTGGTATGTAAGCCTGTTTTGTCCCCTCCTCAATGCCTGGCATTCATCTGCACCGAAAGTCAGCTCTCATTTTACTCATGAAATCACTCAATATTTTCAGAGAAGCCTGCCGTGTTCACAAGAAGCTTTCAGAACTCCCATGTCTTTCCTGTACCCTCCTGGCACCACTTATGTCCTTTCCTACACTAAGTGATGAAGGGGTTAATCAGAAGCATCCCACTTGAATAAGCAAATGAACAAACACCACCAGCAACAATGTCTTAAAGTGTTAACTGCAGAAATAAATCTACAACTGTAACTGATTACAACTTAAGTACCAGGCAGGGAACAATATGATCTGGAAAACTGATTGGTAAAAACAACTTGAATTTTCAATGAAAAAAAGAAATTAAAATTTGGTGCTAGAAGTAAGTTATATTTTTTCCTTAAGTTCTTTCTGTACTTTTACTTCTTCATTGTACCCTGTATATATAATCCACAAGAGTTCAAAATTAGTTGTCCAGTGCAGCTTGCCTCACATTTAATTTTTTGCCTACAAACAGAGGTGTTTTGTTACATGTTCATATATATTAGCAATCTCTAACTGTAAACACTGTTAAGCTTTTCCAGTCTTAACTCTGCACTACATCAAATACTTCACAGGAGACAGGAATTCCAGACAGTGATACCACAATGCAAACATAATACAGAAGAGTTTCCAGTATTATGTCCACTTCTTCAGTGATTACACAGAAAATATCTTAGAATTGTAGTGTATTAGGACAGACTAGAGAAACTAAAAATGAGGGTTCTAAACCTCCTATGTACATGCCTATTTTTTGTCTGAGTATGCATATTAACAGCACTTACATTTTTAAATCAAACAAAAGTTCCACTTAGCCTGAAATGTCACACTGAATATTTGCAAGAAAAAGAAGTCGCAATTTATTGTACACAGAACAAATCGGCATTTTAGGTGAAGTGTATCTGAAAGAGCATTCAAAATATGCTGGTCACATATGTAAGAAAGATGCAACTTCAGTTAATTCCTTCCAGAAAATGTTGTTCCACTGATACACAGCACAAACCGACAGTGCAACAAGCAGTAAGTTGTGCACACACCAGCATCAGAACAGGCATCCCAAAAGATGCCTGGGAGGAGAGGGGATGGGAAAAGTCCAATATTCCTTCAAATTATAGGCTGATGATCACTGCAATGCCCCACTGCTGATACCCTCGTCAAAACTCTTACTGAGGGGAGGGAGGGAATGTTCCTGCGCTGTAACAGTCCTTGCTAAATAAAGTTAACCATTTCTGATTCTGTTTTAAGGAAACAGTTACACAGGCAACCATTAGATGTTCTGCTGTTTTTGCAAATATGCCATATTTCAATACAAGGACTATAGGTTTTAAGAACAGATTAAAATTATGATAGATCTTGGTGGAACATCAGCAACAGGAAACTACAACTCAGCAGCAAGCAGTCACTGTCAGGCTTGCTTGTCAATGTCTACCTTCAACTCCTAAGCATCCTTTTCTCTTGCTGTTTAATTACGTCTCTTTCCCATACATTTTGCTTGGGTGTTAATCGTAAATGTGACTTGGCAATGTTGATCCTATTAAACTTACATTTTTTACAGGACACTGCTGTTGTGGACAAAATTAATATGAAAAGAGAAAAACACACATGCCCCAGTAATATTTCTCTACTCAACTTTTGAAGTTTTTCTATCTTACACTAGCTTTTAATCTCGGCTGCCATGTCACATTTAGAGTAATATTGTCTACAGCAGCCTTTCCCCCCCCACCTTGTGTAGCTAATTTTCTCTGTTTCCTAGATTACTCAGAGCATCAAATATCTTTATATGTTATTTTAATATTGTTATGGAACAGGGCACCATTACTGGTCATATTGGACTTTAGTAGGTTATAGGCTATGAATTATTTTTGCTTTTGGATATCTTTCCTTTTCAGAACATGAGCATCCACGTGAGGATAAACTCATAATACCAACCAAAAATGCAACTAAATCAGAACATAAAATTCTATTATTGGAAGTGAGCAACCAATATAAGAGAAAATTGCTTTTCTTCACCCTTGACTTATATAGGTTTACATTAGCCTGACTGCTTTACATTCTATAAGGAGAAATTTTATAAAATTACATATGTTAAAAAATGGGAATAACAAAACACTAGACCTAAGATTTGCTAAGACCATGCTCACAAAACCAACAAGGATAACATTAACAATATATAAATTTGCAACATATCTTTTAAGTAGTATGATTAAATTTTACTGTCTTTGAAGAGGAACTGTGCATTTTTATGCATAATGTTTAAAGTAAACTTTCCAGTCTCACAGTGGAAAGAAGTGCAAAATGTTTTCCAAACTCATCTCTATTCTTATTATTTCACCAAAACCAGAGAAACAAACACTCCACAGGTAGCAAAATCTTTCTCCTTTATCATGGATTAAGATAAATTAGAACTATTTTCCTTTCACCTTCCCCTGCAGTTTTAGCCTGTTTTTGGAGTGATTTGTCTTCCACTGAATCTATAGTCAAGATGCTACTGACAAATCAAAAACAGCACACGTGACTGTTCTCACAATTTTAGATGGCTGTAAGGAAAAAAATATATAAAAATTCCTAACTGCCTCCAGTATTACTCCAGCCAAGAAATCCCAGCCATATTTCACAGTAGTATGCACAAAATTATTTTATTTGGGAGGCAAAGAGTTAGTTTCATTTCTTTTTTCCATGAATAAGTCAAATAAGAAAAGCTTTTCCCTGGTTACAGACCCCTTTTTGAGGTATTTTAATAGTGGGAACATTTCATAAGGGAAAACTCTTCTATCTTGATATTTTTGGAGCTGTGGGTTATGATACCACAGCATTCATTCAAAATGCTCTAAAATTTGAGAGTTAAGCAAGGACATCTCTCGGGGCTCATCTACAGAGGAAAGCAATTGCAAAATAGGCTAAGGTTTAAGCTTGAAGTATACCCAGCTATTTCACACTAACTCCTAAGATGAAGACATTCTATATTGAGAGCACTTCACTGCAATTTAATCCAATCCCCTGAGTGATGTGAAAAATGGCTCTCTTTTTGTGGGATATTGGTCCTAATGTAAGGCTTATCTAGAACAGATACTGTCAAAAGACATCCCAGTAGTTTCACCTATAGACACAAATATATATGTGCCACAGTACACATTGTATAATGCTTATAAGGACATTAAAACATTCTAAAACATCTTAGCTAAATCACAAATGAAATTTAAATAGATGGCTATAATACTATATTGGAAGAACACTTATATTTACCTTCTTTTTGAAAACAAATGTGAATACTAACTGATAGGCTCATTCTTATCACATAGAGGAGGCTCTCAACACCAGAGTTTGCAAGAGCTCCATTCATAACTGCCCCCAAAACCATTTGGCATTTCAACACAGAAAAGAAGTAGACAGGGAAGGCTCAGGACTTTCAGAGGTTCAGGAAACTGATGTGCATGTGTTAAACATTCCAGGGAACCCTGAGATCAGAGTGCTGGAGTGAGCATCCCTCCTGGAAAAAGGCACCTCTATTTTTATGTATCTACCTCAAAAATGTACAAACGTCTTTCCAGCCTCTATCTGATGTCTGCTATTCACAGAAGTTGTCTCAACCTCCTGTGGGATATTCAACAAGAGGTTAATTAAAAGGTGGCAAATGAACCTGAAGCCATCTTCCAGTACACCAAGGGCACACAGGTGTGTGCCCTAATGACACCAGCTACACCTTATACTTGAGTAACCTGCAATACTTAATGTATACACAGGCAAACTGCTCTGCAGCAGCACCTCTTATCAGAAATTACTGACCTTGGAAGAAATAACTGGCTGGGGTGGGAAGGGGAAGAACAAAAGAGGAGTCTCTGGCTTTTCTAAGAGGTTCCCAAGATCCTCAAGCGAAAAACTAAACTTTGCAGAGCTGGGTATTTAGTCCTGATCCTTGCACTTACGCAAGAGAGATACCAGCCCCTTGACCACTTCTGCCGCCTGAAGGGGTGTGGAGTGAAAATCAAGAGCTGGGCATTGGCACCAGTAGGAGAAAATAGGGTGAAAAGAAGATTACAGGTCTTGGGAAAGCGTACAGTCGGGGACCGCTGAGGAATGGGTGATGAAAAGTATCTTTGGACATCCCATGCAACAGCTGCTGGATAGTCAGATGCTCTGAACTGAAAAATTAATTCAGAACAGTATCACATTCACCTTGCTCAATCTGCCCTGTTGCAGAGGATATGATCTACTGGCAACAGTAGAAAGGAGTGACAACCTGCACTTTCAGGCCATATCTGGCCTCTCTGTTTTTTGACTACAGTAGCTAGGATCAGCACATATATGAGGAGCCACCTCAACCAGAGAACTTGTGAAGCATGTCCAATAATAACAATAATAATCACCATAATCAAAAAAATACCCCACCAAAACAATGAAATAAAGAAAACTTCAGAGAAAATCCTTAAGTCAACAGTAGAAGACTACCAAGAGTAAGACTCAGATCAGATGCTTTGCATGAAAAAAAATACAACATCCTTCCTCAATTAGGCTTTTTCCTGCATCACTGCAGGAAATTACTAGAAAGCACAGGAGGCATTTGTCTTCACATCATTTTGCCCTGACCATGGTACAAGTGGTATAGCTCTCCACACCTGGGATTTGCAGAGACAGCAAAGATCTTGAACATGGAGTACAGCATAAGAAGGACACCGATCTGCTGGAACAAATCTAGAGGCACTGGAACAGGTTTCCCAGAGAAACTGTGGACGTTCTGCCTCTGGAAGTGCTCAAGGCCAGGCTGGATGGGGCTTTGAACAGTGTGGCCTAATGGAAGGTGTCCTTGCCCCTGGCAGAAGGGTGGGAACTGGATGATCTCTAAGGTCCCTTCCACCCGAAACTGTTCTATGATGATGGCCTCAAGTCTTGGGAAAATGCCCATCAGAAGAAAAAGATCTCATCAAATTTTGCAACAAAGAGATAAATAAATAAATAACCCCCCAAAAAATACATCACAGGGAAATAACCACAGATGCAAGCAGTGAACAGAGAAGACATCTCAGCCAGCAACTGGAAGAGACAGAGGCAGTGAGCTGCCCTTACACAGCAGGATGGAACACGTGAACAGGTTCTATTTGGGTGCACGCTCTTCATACTGCTGAGGAAAGCAATAGGCGTCTGTAGAAGACCTTAGGTTTTCTACTGCATTGCCTGTTGTCATATTTATGAACAAATTAACAAAGGAATAATCTCACAGACAAAAAACCTGAACTGATAAGTCCATAAAACACTAATTAAGTAGTTAACACATGCTGCCATACATGGAAAATGGTTCAGAGCTGCCAAAGTGACTTCCTTCAGGCTACAAAGCAAGGAATATAGAAGCCAGGATTATTAGTTACAGGTGGTCCCTATCCCCAAAAACTATTTTTTCCTGCAAGAATCTGCTTTTATGAAGTACTGGATTTTTTTTTATTTACAGAAATCATTAGTATCCAGATTAAAATGCAAGTACCAAAAAAGATACTATTGCTATACAGAAGAGACAGCTAAAGAAGCAACAGAACTAACATGGTGATATTTAAGTGGGGCATATTATTTCAGCAGCACCAATGTATAAATATGAAACTACAGCCTCTGAACTATTACAAAGACCAATACTAGGAGGCTGACATTTTGAAGGGGAAGAAGAAAAAAAAATCAAGAAATTAGGAAGTTACATCTGTGGTAGAGAAAACAACTAACCAACAGGAAAAAAAAAAAAAAAATGTGGTTTAAGGCAAATTTCCAAACAAGCTTCATAAAAGACAAACCAGTTAAGGTCTGTCTCAGAGAGCAGGACTTAGCAATCAAAATCAAGGGAGGTTTAGTTAGGTACCATAATGGCTGTTGCTACACAAACTCCAAGAACAAAGTGTATCATGTCTGATATTTTAAACCAAAGTGTGCAGTGAAAGAGAATTTTATAGTTTGTGTAGCTGGCAATCGCAAAGTAAAGTTTATTTGGCTATTTAGTGATGTCAGCAGGAGCACATCTTTCCATGGGAGTCACACTGATGTGTTCACAGTTCAAGAGCAAATTTATAGATTTAAAATATCTTATCACTGCAAATTCATGGAAGGACATAGATCCACAACCTGTTAATTTGAAAAGGCAGGTAAAAGGAAAAAAGAAATTTTCATTTGAAGTTTGGGCTAGCAGGCTAGCTTCTAGTACTGAAGCTTTGTGTTCAGTAGGACGTTCATAAAGCTGTGCTCAGACTTATATTATTACTAAGAGGTGGTTCACGGGTGACAGGGTCTGAACATTTTTAGGTGCAGTAGATGCTTACAATGCTAAATCTTGCCTTAGGAAATAATCTATTAAGAACACAGAGAAACCAAAAATATCAAGGAGATTCACTACACAAATGACAGAAGAATTCTATTGAGAAAAGATGGTGTACACAAAAATAATGGGACTAGTACATAAGCAGCAACAGTTGTGAGCTCAATTTCAACTTGGAAACCATTTAAATATGTCATAGATAAGACAGAATGATAGATGAATTACATGACTGGTTGCTTCCTGAAACCTGCCAAGGACCCACCTGTTCATGATAGATTCCAACCACTGAACAAACAGAATGGAATTGAATTTTAATTTCTACTAAGATGAATGCTGTGCAATTTTAGATAGCTGTGTTATGTAAAAAAGATATTGCATTGAATACTTTTCAGACAAATAACAAGATATCCCAGGCATAAGGAGAGGGTGTAAAAATGAAACAGAACTTATACAGTAATTGAATTACTTTCTTCAGGAGTGAGATGTAGCTTCAATTAGCGCCACATGGTTAAACAGGTCAATAGAAACTGAGGGGAAAAAGAGAATATGCTATACTTACAAGAAAATAGGAAGTAAAGAACACTGGTAAGGATACAGGGAGATGCTAAAACAGATAAAGAACGGGTATTAGAAATGCAAAGTAAAACTCTAAAGTTCTCATAGATACAGATGCTAAACACAAACTATTTTTCCAGTGACAAAGAAAATAAGAGAGGAGAATTAGACCAAAATCAAAAGTGAAATGTAGTGCAAGGTACAAAGTCAATTAAAATACTAGTGGTGAAACCAGAATGCCATAAGAAAAATATTTATAATGGGTATGAATATATTGTACATACAACAAATGACAGACTTAAGAGGAGTGACCAGTGAAATACCTCCAAGACTTGCTTGCTTAAAGACTAGCAAATTTGGAAGGTACCTTGGTTAATAAAATTTATAGTGATGTAGTTTCAGATATATGTAGAACAAAGACTTTTAAAAAAAGGCAGCTGTAAACAACTTTAGTTTATTTCTGTTTATAAACAAGACAGCTCTCAAAGTCAAGTTTCAAAAGTGTTCTTCCACTTAAAACCTACTGGAGATCCAAAGCAATACTCAGGAGAGCCACACTGGGTATCATAGAAAAATTTCATCTTTTTACAAGAGGTCACTCATTACTTGGAATATATTTTACCAATATTTTGCAGTTTCATACCATTACAAATAATAAATCAGAAGTTTCTCTATAATATATACTTACATGTGAATGTAAGGATTTAAAAATAATAACCTCATCACAGCAGCAACCCTATTTTGCTCAGCATTGCAACTGTATATATAAAATTATCCTCAGTTCTGCCAAGTGGGAAATATGTTCAAAACTAAAATTTTTTTATTTAAAAATTAATTTTGCTTCCTAAAAATCCTAAAATGGGACACTTAAAAGTGGAAATTTGTAGCAACAAAGATTTCAGGGTTATTGTATATGTACTGTGGACATTCTCTGTCACTGGCAATTTGGTATACAGTTATAAGAAACTCTGCATCTCCATTTGATCTCAGAATGTCTCCACATCACTAATGTGCTGCCTAAGATTAACAGTTTACTGGAACCAAAGTTGCTTATAGTTTTCCATTTAGTTATTATCTGTACATCATATTTGTGTCTTGCAGTCATAAACACCTTGTCTTTTCTTAGTTATGATACCTGATGACTTTTCCACGCCAGCTCCATCACAAAAGATACCACACCATTAGATATTTCCTCCTACAGCTCAGTTAAAATGCTATCAAAGTATTTTTAAGCTGTTCTTTTGAATCATCACAATTAAGAAAAATGTTGCAGTGGAATCATCCTTTTCATTATTTTTTAAACAAAATTATAAACTAATTGGAATTTCTAGAAGAATTACTGTGGGATTTGTTTTTCAAAGAGGGATTACTCCCCTCCTGACCCCACCCCTCATCTCACAAAATCAGGTAAGAGACTACAAGCAAGAAGCAGCACGATCATTGTCGGAACTCCAATACCCACAGATTCCGACAGATCATATCCTTGCTCAGACCAACACTGCAAACAGAGTAACCAAATTCATTCCTACTACAAGGAGGAAGTCTGCTGCATGTATGTCCTCAGGCTTGATTGCTCATGCCCCAGACTGGCAATCTGTTTAGTTGGAATATTCAGTAAGATCACACCTTCCCTAAGCCTCAGCAGACTCCTGTGACCTGGGCAAGCAGCACATACTGAATTACTTTGAGGTACTTAAGTATCAATCTAGTTTACATAATATCAAAATTAAGATTTGTTTCCTTTCACTTCTCTGTTTCTTCCTTGTATAGCCTGCCACATCATAAACAAGTCACTCATAGCAGATATTTCTGCCTGACCCAGACACAATGCAGCTGGGTTCCTTAATACCATCCCTGCATCCACTGATGCATCTGCTGAACCTTTCCAGAGTTCAGCCAAATTCCGGTTTAAAACTATCACCTGTACTTTTACCTCCTTTGTTTTTCCCTTTCCAAGTCTTGAGTAAGACCAATGGAATCCTAAACCAAATTTACAAAAAACATTAAATACAGCTCAACTATCTCTGAGTATCTGGGCAAAAGCATTAGTGTTTTCATTCTCTAGGTTCATTATTTGGACAGAAATATCAGCTTCTGACTAAGTGTCAAGAAATGAGTAATAAACTGACATAAAGAAATGAAGACATGCCGAAACCCCAATAAAAACTGACAAAAATAATGTAACAGCAGGAACAAGCTAAAAAATTTTGTGGGGTGTGCTGGGTTAACTTTCAGCCTGATCAATTCCCATGCGTTACCAGTGACTAGGAACTCATCTGGAAGAGGTAGGGGGAAAGAGGACAGGATAACCAAGCAATATGAAAAGCACCAAGTCTAAAGATAACATCAACACATTCTTCTCCAGTTTACAGAGTAGCAAATAGCAATTACCATTTTAAAACCCACTTCCTGCTGTGAATCTATCTTCTAATATTTCAGTTCCATGGCTACAAAACACACTGTGATTGGGAACTACTTTTGAAAACACAACACAATTGTACTTTAGACCACATCAGTAGACTGGTTTATTTTCATTGTAGAAAACAGCCTGTGATGTAAATTCCTTAAACTCTCCCAAAAAAAAATTTGAGAAAAACCATTGCAGGCATCTGCAAGAGAAATACAGTGTCATTTCTGCCATTGCTGTCATCAATTTGTAGTTTATCAATGCTTAGCTAGAGAAAAAAGGAACAAGAAAAGTTGCCCCAAGAAAGAAACTGCAAACAGGATGTCCTGCTGAGACACGAAGTACAGTGGGAGGTGGGAGGTAAAGCCATACATCTGCTGAGGCTGCCAGTCTGCAGTGGGATGAAGCCTGAACAGGGACAGTCAGAGAAGTGTGACTATTCATCACCTCCTCTTCACAAACAGGGACTTCCCTGCCTGCTAGGTCCAGGCTGCAAGAGTCTTGACTACAATAAATACTAGATTAGACTACAAGGGAGTGGAAAAGGGACTAAAGTTCAAGCTGACACTTCACAAATCTGTCTAACAAATGCTCCAGTAGAGTGCATTGTTAGAGAGCACCCTGACATCTCTGAGAATTATATTAGCGCAATATGTACTCAAAAAGCCGATTTGGGGTTATTTAGTTGCCAACTTTATCAGTCTTCTGAAGGACACAGGAAACAGTGCAAAGGATACAGACTCTAAAGCTGGTAGGAAAGGTTTATTCCTAAACTAATGGCTATTGTAAATAGTAGATTTCACTGTAAAACATGTTCCTTTCACATGCCACAACACATTGCCCATGCAGACATGGTACTCCAGGACATGGCTTAACCTAGCACAGGCAACTCCACCATTAAGATGAACTTAAGGCCCTTTCCAACCTAAATGATTATATGATTACCAGTTTTATGATTATATGATTACAATTTTGTTACCAGAGAGATACTTGGACTGTTCCACTCTGGGTGGTCCTCTCAAAACCGCTTCTCCCCAAGATAAGTCTTTCACTGTGCATACTAGCCAGGAAGAAAAGCCTTTTCCCTTCTTCTTAGGATGGTTAAGGTTTAAAATTCAAGATTTCACCTTCTTTTTCATCTAGCTTATATATATTCTCTGTAAAATAGAAAAACCCAGTATGATGACCATGAAGCAGGAATTAATCAAATGCAGAAGTGGACAAATACTGGATTTTGGCTCAAAGGGTAAACCAGAAAGACAAGAAACCTAAACAGGTGATTCTTTTGTTTTGAGATTTACTTCTTTTATGTATCAGTTTTCAAACTGTTCTGAAATAAAAATACTGCTTCAAAACAGGATCAGAGGTGTATTCAATAAATTGCAGTAATTTGTAAATAGGATTCTATGGTTGCCTGTTCAAAGCTCTACTTCTGCTGTAATTTCTGTTGTTAAAAGGAATGTTAACTGTATCCATTCAGGATTAATATAATTTTCGCATTTACTACTGGAGTTACTGTAGTAGTTTAAATTCTTTTGGTGTATGAACATGAATGCACAGTCTTCACGTTACTTGTAGCAAAAATAAATATGAAATAATAAAATTTGCAAACACTAATGAAGCAGTTTAGGAAGGTCAAAATTGAAGCAGAAGGAACCCAGCACTATATGCTACATTTAAAATTGATCGTAACTTTAGTCCCACACGTACTTTGCTAAAAGACAGAAGTTATTTAATTGAAAATATATTTTCTTTATGTGGTAAAGGGAAATCAGTGGCTTGAAGTCAGGCCTGTGCTGTTTCCAGATCACCCTTTGAAAGGGTCTGTCAGTGATTTTGCTCTGCTTTGGTAACTTAAACTGCATGTCAATGGTCAAAGCAACTGGAAACAACAATTTACAACAATTATTTTCCTTCAAAAAACACCCCCTCTACCAGTAGGGTTCCCCTAAAAAGCCAAAGCATTTATCCCAAACAGGCATTCTAGTGAGCTAGCACTAGAGAATGACTGCCCTGCACAGTCCTACTACACAATGAAGCAAATAACCAGAACTCATAAGCAAAGAAAGTGAAGTACAGTCCATTTAAAATAATGTATATCCACTGCTGTGTGTTGCATTTTACTTTATTATATGCCCAAGAGGTGCCTTACAATGTTCTGCTACAACCAAACACTTCAACAAGTAAACTCAAGTCAAACACTGAAAACAAAAATTCCCCCGATTTTGTAGTTCTCACAGACAAAAATCCATTCAACAGCAACCCAAGCATCTCCAGAGACATGCACATTATTTTCAATGAAAAATTTGCACATAAAACTCTTTTCCAGTACATCCTTGACCAGTTAAGAGTTATCAACACTTCTGATGTCCCGGGGCCATCTACAAAAACAGATGGCATTCCAACTCCATTGCATTGCCTAAACCACCTTCTGTTCCACCAGATGACCCTCAGAGAAAATGTACCTCCATTTTGCAGTTCCTTGCTTTTATTTCTGCACACTGACACAACAGTCACTAGCTGGCACACTCTGTAACCCCAGAGCTACAAGTGTTTCTCAGCAACCTGAATGGATTCCTCTGCATGTGGAAACAGTTAGATTGACTCAATAACGTCATCTGCAAAGCTGTCTGTGGGGAAGAAAGATGGATTAGATGACAAAGGTCTATTCCAACCCTATTTCCTAGTATTCTGTGATGCATATGTGATCACACTGTGTAACACTTCTGCCTTTCTTTCCCGCTACCTAAAGGCAGTTGCCTTTCAACAAGCTGGAATGCAAAGAAGGTACCTGGATGCATGGTATCAGGTGCAGATTGGCAAACTGTGGACAGTGACAATTGGATTCTCAGCTAACTGCTACTTTCAGTCATAATGGGGAGAGCTCTGCCTGTGTCCTTGAATGAACCCTGGAGGGCAAGAATCCTCTTCTGTGGAGAGGTCTGAATATTTGTCTGGGAAGCCACAACAACAGCTCCAATACATGTATTTGTACCTCTGCCATAAAGCTTAGGGTCTCATGCTATGTAAGGTCTTTGTAAAAATGTTCTACGGATTACAGTCTCCACTATGAAAAGATAATTTCTACAATGACCTCAGTGCTGTAAAAATTACTCTTGGTTTACACATTTATTTGCAAAATACTTCCGAATCAGAAGACTGGATCTATGACTGGGTACTAGAAATGATAGCCTTCTAACAGTTTAAAAATAATGATGAGAAAGGCTGGGGTAAGAGGAAACTTCCAGATGAACAGATTAAAAATGACAATTCCATTTTTCTTCAAGGGTAAGGAACAAGAACAGCCATTCATCAAGGGAAACTGCTAATCTCCTTAGTTTCAGCACAACCAAAATACTGTCTAAATTAAATATGGGTGATGTTATTGGATAAACTTTGTGCAATACCTTTTGGACTGCCCAAGGGAGTTCATGGCTAACTCTAAGAATAATTCTCTGAGATGACCTTCTGCAATGCTTGATGCTAAACTAGAATTTGGCAGGGTTACAGATAGACAAGTAAAGCCAGTCTGATTCTTCTACTATATTGGCATTTAAGTGTGGACCATGATAAAAATCACTCTTTCCCTGACATTAGGGGAGTCTGGACTATCTTATAAAACAATAGCAAGAGTAGACATAGAGTAGACATATACAGTTCAAGAGTGCCATGCCTCCCTGGCTTACTGCATTTATCACGGTGAGATGACAGCAGTTAAGGTATATTTTACGTTGATTTTTTGTTGTGGTTTTTTTTTTTTTTTGGACTTATAGTGGTTCTGCTACTGCCTGTTTTGTCCAGCATTGCCTAGTGCAATGGAAGTTAACTGATAAACAAAGCATATGGGGGAGGGAAGGGGGAAATTAGTTTTCCATGAGTCTCAGCCAAAGCAGAGCCAGTTCTCTTTTGAGAGACCTCTAGGTTCCTCCTTTTTTTCCTGCACTAAATCAAGGAATACTTTGTCAGAGAAACATTCTCATGAGCCACGAGAGTGCTCAGTAGCTGCACAAGATTTGCAGGAGGGTGTTCCAGGCTGGTGGTGCTGCCAATTCGCAGCTGCCGTCCCAGTCTGGCAGGCAGGAGGTGATGGGCTCCCAGCAGGACAGGCATGGAAAGAACACAGCTAAGGCACAGAGACACCCCTGTACAGCAAAGCACAGGGTCACGTTAGAGAAAGACAAAAAAGTCTGACGAAACTAATCAAGGAGGAAGGAGGTGGACAGGAAAGGAGCTGAAGCAGAAAGATCACTTAGCTGTCTGCCAGCAGAGGCAGCCACAGCTGGCTGTGACTTGGTGAGCAGCCCCTTCCCCACCTGGTCTGCTCATGAAGAGCCTCAGCTGCCCCAGGGTCCAGCCATCCCACAGCAAAAGGAGCTGGTTACAAAACTCCATCACTTCAAAGCCAAACAAAATCCACCCACAAAAAAAAAACAAACAAAAAATCTTTTTAAGGACATCTATTTCTATGCTGAGGAGATCTGTGTGCTGAAAAGGAGACTGCTTCCTCTGCTGTTAGCATCATGTTAGTAGGAAACATCTGCAGGCATCATTACATTCATTTCCAAGCCAGACTGTGCTCAGTGTAGGCGATCTTCAGGCAACGTAATGGAAAAAAAAACTAAGAGGGTTTTGCTGAGTGTGCACACAGCCAAGCATTTTTAGAAAGACTTAAAAGGTGGCCAAGTCTGAACGGATTATAAATGAAAATGATAGCAAAAGCACATCTCTGATACACAGGCCAAAGCTCTGTTAAATTGCACATCATTGCACAAAGGCTTGTGTGAGGAAGAGATTATCAGTTCCGCCGCCTTTGATAGCAAAGATATTCAGAAAGCAAACTGCAGAGCAACACATGGTGTTCTCAGGATATGGGAATTCCTGACATCCCATACATTTCTACCATATAACTCCCTCTGATGCAAGCCCAGTACTCACTGCAGAACTATCTGCTATTGACATTTTCCTTTCCTTTATTCTCTAGTAATTTAAGTTTGGATAATTTGGATAATAGGTAAAGACACTGAGGTTTTTGCCCCTCCTTTTCTTAGCAGACTAAAATCTCAAGCCATTAAAGTTTCATCACTTCCACAAAGTATAAATACTGCAAGTAAGATGGCTAAAAAAAAATCCAGTCCCGAAAAATGTGACATATAGCAATGACTCGAGATTACACTTTCAGTGAAGAACCATCAGGCATTGCACTGGAAGTTCACCTTTGTGAACACACACACAAAGTTCTTTGTAAACATTTTTTTTAAAAATGTCTTCCTAGGAAACTTATTCTTTAATTTATAATACTAAGAGATGTTTATTTGCAGTGAAAAGTGTTCCTCTCATCTGGTTAGCAAAGCTGCATTTGTGATTCAAAAGAATCAATTATTGTTAAATTCAGTTTCTGTAGAGGTTTTTTTTGCCAGTGTAATTGATTCTTTTACTATGTGGATTTTAGCATTAAACTTCATTAAAGTAATTCAATATTGTATCATCCAATTTATATTTATAACCTATATTTCAAAAACTGTTATCTCTTAGTAAAGACTAATTTCTTAGTTAATTTAACAATGTGACCACTTAAAGATGTATTTTTCTTTCACAAAATATGACAAAGTGCATATTAATATAATTATTACTATAAAAAGGTGACATAACAAATATAAACACTCAGAAGCACACAGACATTTTTCAGAGTACATATATGTCCATCCCAAACTTGATGCATTTTAAAAATTAGTCACTCAAATTGAGTATTCACAGCCCTATTGAAAGTTCCAAGTGCTGAAGTTTCATAAATAAATAAATGAAACATTTAAGAGTAGCCCACTAGCATATACATGGGATTTAGAGCAAAGAAGGCCAGGACAACTTGAAACACTTGCCAGACCATAACCTCATGAGAGGGTAACAATAGCAATATTATGGCAGCACTAAGGTTAGAAAAGTCCTCATCACTAAGGCATTGAAGGATAGAACATTACTTCTGCTCTGCTGGTAACCACTGCAATAAAATAAATGTAACAAAATCCTGGGTATTTCAGCAAACCCATCTGGTAAAACAGTATCTATGGAATTCCTTTGGTTTGTAACAATGTACAATGTTTTGAGAGAAAGATACACAAACAAAATAAATACCCTCCAAACTTTAAAATATTTGCGTTTTAGCTGTTCATCTGTTTCTCAATTTAAAATGTCTAACAATGGTTGCAAGAGCAAAAAAACAAATATAGACCAACCACAAATACTGACATCCTACAGAAATCAAACTATTTTAAAGATGGAACCAAGATAAAACAAGGAATATCTTTTGTAGGCCTTCACAATAAAATTGACTGGCAGAAAAAGGGGGCTGTAGAACAGCAAGCATCAGATGAAGCAGAGTGTCTTCTGCTCAGGAAACTTAGGCAGGTTTGAGGGAATAAGCTTTCAAAGTAGGAAATGTTTTACAAAAATCTGCACTCAGTGAAGCCTGTGGAGCTCTCATATAGCATTCCTCACTGTCTTACAGATTTTTACTGCTAAACCCTCTCAAGTAATCTGGAAATCAAAGAGTAACATCCTCTAACCTCACAGCAAGTGAAAAACTGTTACACAGTAAGGGCCAGAAAAAAAAAAGAGAGAGAGAAAGCTACTAGTATCAAAACCCAAACCCATGCTATGGGGATTGTACTGAAAAGCTAAAATAGGTGGGCAGAAAAAGTGAAGATAATATACAGAGAAATAAAAAGTATAAAACTGAACTTAGTTCTGAGGTATATTTTTGTTTGATTGGGTAGCAACAATAATAGAATAGGATCAGAAAATGTAATTTCAGAAGCATAATGGGAAAGCACTGATGAGGTGCACTCAAAACATAGTGGACCAAATCTCTTTTCCTCCTTTTTGAAACACTCTCGGTTTTATAGGTCACAAATCATTCAATCATTTGCTATTGAGCCTTTCTCCCACCAGACTGAGTTTTTCAATAATCACCTGAAAAAACTCATGAGAAGACTAAAAGAAACAGAAGAGGCAGATGTCCTTCATTTCCATGAATGAAATTACTCTTCACAGTGTATTAACAGTCTTCATAAAACTTGGGGATTTAGATCACTGATACTTTTGTAGCACTTAAAACCAAGCTAAAGAGCTTTCTTAATGACTTCATGTTGATTTAGATCCCTGGCATGACCAGGCAGCAAAATAGCTGAAAGTAGGAATTTTCTATATACTTAACAAACACAGACTTAGGATATCTTATTATCCTGACCTTTAGTAACATGCGAAAAAAAATCCCAAACAAAAAAAAGTCTCAACCAAATGAAAAAGTACCTCACCAAATGTATCAAATTATATAGTCTTAAATTTACATAGAGATATAGAGATTATTTCCATTTAGATTTACTCATGTTATTAGTTCAGAGCAGCAGACTCAGGCAACAAAATTCGAATTCTCCCCAAGTTAGGCAGAAAAACACCAAACACTTGATTCTATAGTCTGTCCTGTAAATTTTGTGGGCAAAAGCCTATTATACTGACAATAAAAAACAAACAGTGTTGATTAAAGTGTATTTCATTTAACTGAGATATAATAACACACCCCCTTATTATTTATTCAGTCATTTCATTTGAAAGGAACCTCTGGAGATCACCAAGTCCAACCCCCCTACCAAGGCAGGGTGACTTGGAGCAGGTGATGCAGGAACACATCAGGTGGGTTTGGAATGTCTCCAGAGAGGGAGACTCCACAACCTCCTTGGGCAGCCTGTTGCAGCGCTCTGCAATCCTCAATTTCAAGAAGTTCTTCCTCATGTTGAGGTGGAGCTCCTTGTGTTTTAGTTTACGGCCACCACTGAAACAAGTCTAGCACTATCCTATTGACACCCATCCACTTTTGAGATATTTATATGCATTATTGAGAGCTCTCAATCTTCCTTTCTCCAAACTAAACAGGCCCAACTCCTGCAGTCTGTCCTCATAAGAGATGCTCAGACCCAAATTATCTTTGTGGCGCTCAGCTAGACCCCCCACAGCAGCTCCTTGTCTTTCCTGCACTGAGGAGCCAGAAATGCACACAGCACTCCAGACAGGGCCTCACCAGGGCTGGGCAGAGGGGGAGGATCACCTCCTTTTTCCTGCTGGCCACACCTGATGCACTCCAGGATAACATTGGCCCTCCTGGCCAAAAGAACACACTGCTGGCTCATTGTCAACTTGTCACCCACCAAGATTCCCAGGTCCTCTACAGAGCTGCTCTTTAGGGGGTCAGCCTCCAGCCTGTGCTGGTACTTGGAGTTATTCCTCCCCAGCTGCAGCTACTCACACTCACTCTTGCTGAACCTCATTAGGTTCCTCTCTACCCAACTCTCCAGCCTTTTAAGGTCCTGCTGAATGGTGGAACAGCCTTCAGGTGTGTCAGCCACTCCCCCCAGTTTTGTCAGGGAAGTTACTGAGGATACATTCCATCCCTTCATCCAGGTAATTCACAAACGAGTTGGGTAAGACTGCAGGCAATACTGCTCCCTGAGGAACACCACTGACCACAGACCTCCTACTGGTTTCTACCTATATTATTACCTGTAGACCACAAAAGCTGCAAATTAGCTTGGATATGTATTACATCAGTAGTCATCCTCTTCTGTGAATTTACAAGGCAGGAGTCTCTGAAGCATTCATTCCAGAACTGGCTATCAGTTTCTGGAATTTTATGGGGCAGGTAATATTACACAAAGTGAGTATTAGACACAATTAAGTTAATTTTCCATGTCATCTCAAATATATTTCTACTGGTATGTGTACACATCACCACAAATTCCACTATCAAATAAATATACAAATATTTCACCTTAGAAAATCCATGTTTAAGAATTCTGTTGTGCCACTTCCCTCTCAGATGCACTAAAAAGAAACTACCCCACTGCAGCTTTCACACAGCAGTAGTTACAATTTGCCGCTGACAGAAGAAAAAGCAAACCTGCAACTGTATGAAACCACAAGAGCCCATAAATTAAGTATTTCTGGTCAGCCTGTAAATGAAGACAATTTTCTCATTTGCACAGTGAGCCAGGATACCTTCTCTGTCATTGTCCAGGGACAAATGTATCACTCTGCAGTCGAAACCTTCTGGACTACTACCTCTTAGGAAGTATATTATTCTTGAGGGCATTTTGTCTCCTTCTTCTAGCAAACTGTTACCTCTTACAGAACTATAAAGATCCTTGTAAACATCCCATGATAGCCCAGACTATATTTAAATGTTGAGACGTGCATTTGTATTTGTCAAACTCTTGCACAAACACTTGAAATTAAGTGGTCTTTACTGGTATCTTGAAAAGAAAATATAAAGGACAAAAATTACCAATATTTTTATTAAGCACAGAGAATTTTCCTTTAAATTTAACAATTAAGTATTCCAGTCCATTTCAGTGGTGACCCCATGAAGTTGGCTCCTTAAAAGCCTGAGGTCATATTTACCTTGCAAACAAGAAAAACCCAACACAGGCTAGATCTGTCAACTTTCTAGGATATGTTTAAAACCAGAGAGAGTCAAAGGTTTTCAGGAAGCACTCAGGTAATGCTTTACTGCTTATGACATTAAATAGGTCAAAAAAACCCCCTATTTTAACAGTCTTAAAGTTAAAAGCATGCACGGCACAAGGACAAGTGGGTTATTAGAATACACATGCTGTTTCTTTAAGCATGAGACAGGAAGCCAGAGCCTGGACAGGAAAAGTTCTTAGTAGAATTCACTTAACTGAAGCTCTGCCAGTTTATAATTAGTGACCTCACTCATTATGTTTTGTTTTTTTCTTTTTAAATCTTAACCAGGCATTTGTTTGAACAAAAACATTTTCCATAATTCTGGATAGCTAGTAAACAAAATGAAACTAGAAGATTACTTTCTTGTATGATGTCAAGCTAGAAGTGATAAAATTAATGTGGACACTCATTATTTCAATATATATTCTGGTACTATATAAATCTGTGAGACATTCTGAGAATGTGTATTTCCCTCCACTCTCTGAATAACAGCCTTAATACAAATGAGCTCAGGCCCAGTAACAAGACTACTAGTTCACATACCTAGAGCCCAAGTGATCTATAAATCATCTACCTTCACATGGAAAAAGAGATTAAAATAACTATGGCACCATTTTGAAAGAAAGGATGAGGATCACTGGGAGATATGTGGGAAAAGAAAGGATTGTCACTGTGGAATGAGGAGGAAAAGCACAGAACTCAGATTATTCAAACGTACTGCATAATTTTTTGGAAAGTCTGGAGATAAAAATGAAACAGAAAGTGCAACTGATTCATCAGTGTCATCTACTGGAACTGCAGGTCACTATGCAATAAAAGAGTCAGTACACTACAAACACTGGAAATTGTATGTGTGGAGAAAAAAAAAAAGTGTAAAAGTAAGAAAGAAGTGAGTTTGCTGCATGCTGCAAATATCTGCAAACAACATCACCTGACCAGCCTGAGCAAACAATGCATAGCAAAGACAGCTACGGATCTTGGGCTGCTGATCTTCAAAACTGGAGCAATCTTTAAAATCTGTTAGGCAAAACATTTAGAATTTTCAACTGCTTCAGGAACAGCACACACTTCAATTTAAACTTGATCAAAATTTGAGGCACACATGAATTAAAGCAGCCCAAGGTTGCCCTTGACAGTGGGATGGACAAACCTCATGTGGGGCAGTTCAGGGGGCTGCCATCACCCAGAGGTCATGCAGAGGGAGTGGAGAGTGGGTCACAGCTTCCAAGTAGGTCGCAAGGCTACGCCCTTCTACAGAGGAGGAAGGTAGGGCAGTAAGCACAGCCCAGTCCTGCATGAAGACAGCAAAATGCTGCACCTTTCTGGTACCAGTCAAAAAAACCATAACCATAATCTAGGAAACTCACTGAGGGAAAAGAAAAAAAAGGGAAAACCAAAAAGAAAAAAGAAATACATTTTCTTGCCATAAGGCATTAAGCTGTGCTGCAAACTATGTGAGTTGTCTTTACTACATTTTTAGCTTTACAGGGATAGAATTAGAAAGTCTTCAGACTCTAGAAAGTCTCACAGGTGCTAATGTCACTCCTAAGTTTGAGAAACAACAAAACAAGGTTAGGAAATCTCAGATGGTCATGGCTGCTAGATTAGACAAGCCTAGCAAAAAAGCTGTGCTGTGACAGATCAGGGAGGGTCACTGGGACACTAGTTATAGGAACTGGGGGGGCAACACTGGTGCAACCCTCCCCAGTGGAAGTATTATGTTTCCCCCTGTAAATACACTTGGACCACTGCTGTTATTTTCTCAATAAAATTTTGGCTCCTACTCTTCGCCGCCGAATTTTGAAGACACACAATCTCCAGCCTCCCAAAGAACCACAACACAAAGCCACCAGCACAACCACCCCATACACCTACAACCAACCTCTATAGGTTCCTTGAAATCAAGTAAAAAACCTACTGTTAAGGGGTAATGAGGAAAGAAAAAATAACAGATGTTTTTGACACTGGTGACAAAACAAGGAATTATTCACAAACTGTAACAACCACTGGAAGATGAGAGAAGCAAAGCATATGAATAATTGAAAAATACAGGAAGGAATTCACATACTATCAAACTAAAATTACTTTTCAAGTCAAAGGTTCGCCTTGGGCCCAATTCTAGTCAGTACTTTTTAAATCAAGACTCGGGTAATGGAAGAGAAACTATACTCATGAAACCAACAGATTACATCAAACTGGAAGGACTGCAAATGTTTTGAAGGGGAGTATCACATTTCTAAATTATACTGCTGAATTTGAAAGACAGCTTGAAAAGAGATTTTTTAATTCTATGGAAGAAAAATAAAACATGCATTACAAATGTGGAATAACAGACTATGGAGCAGAACATAGGAAAGTTTATTGAGATATATAATCAATCATGAAGTCTACACCCGTTAACAATGTTAATATATAGAAGAAGGCAACACCAATTCAGAAGCACATTGATAAGGAAACTTCATATGTGCAAATGATGATACATTCTACTAATTATCTGCTGAAACAGCCCAGTTTTGAGAAATGTACCTCAAAAGAGATACTTTGGACTGTTCATGGCTGATCAACAAAGTCAAGAGATTTAAAAAAAATACATAAGAGGAAATATTAATAGATTAGGGTGTTTTTAGTCCATAAGAAGCAGGTGTTGAGACCTGACACTGTTCTACAGCATGTGGAAGTCAGACATTAATTGTTTGTTGGAAGAATAATTTCTGAATGGCATTGGCTGGACCTGTACTGATTAGAATATACTGAGGAAAGAAAAGAAGTGGACTTTCCAAATAAAAGCAGTATGAAAGAGAGTTAGAGATGGTTTAATTCCCATTACGGATGTATTTTAGGAACCAATCAGGCAACCTCTGTCAGGGAGAACAAATGCTCAATTCTACCTTAGTACAAGAATGGACTAAGATGATCAGCATCTCCTTGAGTCCAAGCCATACAAAATCCCTGAGGTTTAAAAATAAATTCTGCTTTCTACATGCATAGTTCCAGTTTCAATGCTATCGTATTTTGAATGAAGGCCAATGTTTATTGCTTCAGTGACATGTTGTTCTACACAGCTCTTAAACTTAAGATGTTTGGTATTTCTAACTGGAGAAAACGTGTTGGAGTAACAGGCTTACTATAAACAGATACCATCTTGCTAGTTTGAAGCTATTGGTAGAAATCAGCGCTACTAAAGACAGAGCCAATATGAGCATTAACTCCCTAAGAGATCTAAACCTACTTTAGAGCATATACCACAGACTTTTCATCTGGTAACAATACCTGCTTGAAAATTCTTAATTGATCTCTGCAATTCTCCAAATTTCTAAGAAAGACTGGAAGGCTACATGTCCAAATAACAAATGATTCAAGCATGACTAATACTTAACAAGGTCTAAATACCGTTTACGAGCTCAATTTGACTGTTTGCTGAGGTAGATGGGAGATTCTCAGAACTAAGCTCCTCTTTTCCCTCTGAAATCAGATCTTCAATGCTGAAAACATAGGAAGTAAAAACTATTCCGATTTTGGTTCCTCCAGTTTATATAGGATGGCATGACACATTAGAAAATGCACTTAATGAGAGCTGATGATCATATTACATTTAACTACCAAATATACATCACTAGAGAAGCACAATCAGACTATTCTTGGAGATGCACATTAAGGTATGAGGGGCAACGGAGAGTTGTAGCCAGTGAAATTCTGACATCAAGTTTAAAAAAGAGTTCACAAAGAGGTAAGTCAAAGACTGGAACAAGTGTCCTTGCAAATATTTTAGACAAGCCCTGACCAACCTTCACAAGGACATCAAAATGTACGATGAAAAGCAAAACAAAAAACCCCAGAACTTTAGGCACAAGATTGAATCACATAATTTTTTTCAATAACCAAATACAACCCAATATACCCTGTTCATTGTACTAACTGCTAGATCTTGGTAATTATTCTTATTATAGAGCTGAGGAAAGAATAGTGACATATTAACCTGTTAAATACTGCCTTTCAAAACTTGTTTAGCCTATATCTCTCTATGACCTGCTGTCACATTATTCAAAATTAAGTCAAAAGGCAGCTTCCTTCATCAGTCTCAATTACAAGCTTCTTGTCTGAAGCAAGGTACCTTCATTCTTATCATCCACAGGGACACAGCTGCCAGTGCAAAGAATGAAAATGGCTAAACTAAATTGTCATTAAAAAGGCCCTGTATTATGTGAGTTGAGATATAAAGCAATCCTTCCACTACTGTAAGAGTACAGAGGTTTCTATGTTAATATATTACATATTGCCAGTATTTGAAGAAGCTGCTTAGTGACACCTACTTGCATCCATAGGGGGGTAGCAGATTGGTCTACTGCAGCAGGCTATGGGCAACTCAGAGATTTTTTATTAGGGGGCCTCAGAGTTATCACTCGATCCCTACTCACTGTAATAAGGGCTTTTGCTCAGTGGAGAAATAACCTTTGGTAACTCTCCTCAACACTTTACCAGCTATTTTTAGGAGGAAAAAAAGAAAAACTAAGCCTTTCCAAAATACAACTAGGGCACGCTTTAGTAAGCAGCACTGTCAGTTTCAAGGCCCTGCTTTGCCCAGTTGCCTGCTTGTTTCAGCCCGTGCTCAGTCCCTTTAAATAGGCTGTCACAAATTAAAGGATATGGACAAGAAGAAGCAGCCAAAACCATGGAGTGATAAGTGGGACAGATAGAAGGAAAAAAGACATTGTGCAAGCAAGTGTAGGGAAGCACTTCTACTTAATGTTTAACCACCGTACTTAATAGGGGGGAAAGTATGGCTTGGGCTAGGTTGCCTAATAGAAACCTGTGGCTGTGTTTCTCCTTCTCTGCAAGAAAACAGTACAGAATGAAGATTTCAAAGAGGCTGTGTACTGAAGAAGACACTTAACTGAACTGATAGTTACTGAGGAAGATACTTAAAATTCTCCTTGCTTTTGTAGAACTTCACAGCCTACACAATGCAAGCAGGGAAAAAAAGGAAGCAGTGTTTGTAAGACCTTTTATCTTAAAATTTATTTGCACTGGATCTCCCTGCAGGTATCTTTCTAGACTACAGCTCAGCCTGACACATTTAAATTAGCAAGTCTCTCTGGTGATATGCTACTCTATAGACAATTGCGACAAAAACAAATCACAAAAAGATCACAACAAAACAAAACAACCCCAATCCTTTTTTGTTGGAGGGGACCAGCAATTAAAAAAATCCTCACTTTTCTTGTATTCATCAGGCCCTTTATGCCAAATGAGCTTCAACATCCAAGACAAAGTCCAGAGTTTGAGCTGCAGAGGTCCAAGGTATCATGTAAGTCCACCTCTACTCTGGCTCTCAGCTGAGATGGAGGCTAAAGAAAGAAATTACAAGCGGCAAAGGCAAGCCTTTTATTAGGATGACCTCAGCCAAAGTTTTAATAACCAGCCTACACAGTTTTTCACTGTCAGCACACTCAGGCATTCAGGGAGGCATAACAATCTGCACGGGTCTTGGTGGGAAGAGCAGAGGTTGCCAGAAGGAAGTGTTTGGAGGGCACATTACCAAAGCTGGGCTATGTGTACATGACTGAAACATAAGCTGCTTTTCTGCAAGCAAGCTCTTTTAATAGGAATCCAGTTTATTTATTTATTCAGAAGCAGATGGCATCCTCTCAAGATGTTATGCAGAACATAACACACAAAACAAGTATTTTCATCTGAGCATATTTTTTCTAATCAACTCCCTGCTATTCATCATTAAGTGACAAACAGAAATTTAGTCTCCAGAGCCTGATAATACTCCAGGCTAACTGAAGCTAACTCAGGATACAGCAGTAAGTGATGAAATGTAATGACTTGTAATGCACTGGAGCACAGACTAGATGACGTCAGTGTCTTTTGACTTAAAATGTCCAATTAAAAAAACCACTCCAACTGCAGGAAAAAAAATATTACAAATTGCAGCCTCTATGCTGAAGAGCACATTTGGTAGACAAGCCCAGTGACCTATGGTTACTCAGAAGTGCCTAATACAATGTTTTGTATTTATGCAAATGAGAACAAAAGGCAAGAAGTCTTGTCAGAAAGTGCTATTAATACTGCCATGCAGTAACTGCATTGTAGGATTCTGTGTGACATTGCTGATAGCTTTCACACAAAGTTTTTATATAATTCCTGCTGAATCATGACCTTTAATCTCCATTCATTGCAAAGTCTAAGCAACCAAGTAGGCAAGTACTATCAAATACTCCCCTCTCTCCTAATCCTTCCTACTCCACACCTCAACCCAGAGACCGCTGTGTGCCATCTTTGATAGATACACCATATTTTCCTTTTAATAGGGAAATCAGACATATGTAAGTGTATTGATGTATTGAGGTTAATTTGCCACACAATGGTACAATGCAGTACACCAAAAGTGAGTCATCCTTTCATTATGGCCTCATACAACACATAATTAAAATATAAGGGACTCCCACAAACTAATTTTAGAATTTTCTGCATGAAAACTGCACACAGTCCTAATATTTTCCCACAATTTAACAATTTACTGGTTTGATTATTAAATAAGAGCACATTGAAAATATACTAATATCAACTCGAGACATTTGTAAGTTACGCACTTTGCCAAGGTGGTTCAAATTCAGCAGCAATTGAAATCACATTAAACTTTGAAGGTCCCTTTCTTTTCTTGCCAGTGTTTTTCTTTTCAACACCTCCCCTGCACTCCTACCTGAGATCCTCAGCTTCCACTCTTTGTGAAAGGAGGTGCTTCCCACTCCTCTCCCCTATGCCTTTCATTTCTTCCATTGGCAAGGCAGAGGAAGGGAAGGACTTGAGGATTTGAGCTGCACTTGGTCCCATCTCTTTGGGAAAGGGCAAAAGACTCCATGAATAGATCCTCTGGGACCAACTCAGCCTGCGACCTAACTGTTGGGATGAACTACTATATAGAGTTAAAGATGATAAGGAAAAAAAGTTGCATCAGTTCTCAAACTTACTGCATCACAAGATAACTTGTACCCAAAGACCTCATGATCAAGAATGATAAAATTTACAAAATTGTAGTAGCATTATGAAGAAATTTTGTCACTGTCTTTCTCTTATATTTGTAAGGGTAAATTGAATAGGTAAACCTAAGCTAGTTTCAGTGTGAACATTCCATTTCTTACTAATTACTTACTTTCACTTGACTTTGTTTTGCCTGAACATGGGTAAGAGAATAAAATCTAGGTTTTATTTACATGTGTGTATTTCTTATTTTTAAGAGTTTGGGCCATTGTTATTTGGATGATTTTGCCCAACTCAAGTGCCCTTCTGAAGAGTAACCTGCATCACTACTTTCCCCCTCTGCTATATCCAGAATGCTGAAGAGACTTAGCAAGTACCTAAATATCACTGGAAGTTGGAAAGGAACTCTTAAAATTCAGTTTTGCATACTTGTACAGTTTTCCTTCTATAGTCTTTCATACTGAAGACTATTTCCAAGCATTTCCAGCTGGTCTGATTTTGTGTTTTCTGTCCCCTTTGGGAAAAAAACAACTGTTGAGATGATAGGACTGAGCTCCAACAGCTCCATATGAAGGAGCTACCAAGCTTCAATTTCTCTCCATGGCCTGGCTCTCCCACAACTAATCCCATGGAAATGCAGCCAACTAGCAGCTGAACACTAGCAAAAACCTAGCAAACCAGCTGGTAAGGGCTATTCAAACCTGTCTGCACTTCTTAACTTTTTTCTGAAAAAAAACCCCAAAACAACACAACAAACCCAAAATAAATTTTGAATGTGCATCTCATGAGATACTAGGTTAAAAAGAAAATTAAGACTGGGGGGAGTCTGGGTCTCTTGCCATTAAGTTAGTAGTAAAACCCATTTGCTGGGCCAGAGATTTCCTGTGTTTTCAGAGGTGAACCTGGTTAATGTTTGTGAGTGCAAAAGAAGATACAGCAGGAGAAAGGAATAGTTACAGCAAATTTAGTAACTTATGTAGAAATATGTAATGGATGAGAAAATAATTCCTTAGGGAACTGGAATGATGCTGCTGTTCTTTCCAACACTGTAACTGAAAAAGACAATAACAAAAAGCATTTCCCCCCTCATGTACTGTAACTGAGAAATACTGAAATAAAGGTAGTCACTTTTACGCTTTAGTCTTTTATTGGTCCCTGATGAGGATAAAAACTAGTTGGAATCCCTGTTCTAACTAGGGATATTACAGTTTACCGTGGTTATAAGAATTCAGAAGTGAAGGAGAGCATTACATCCTCCATGAAGGGAAGATTAGAGTACAATATCATTTTCATCTGTTCCTCTAATGGGTTTTAACTTAACTTTAGATATTTTTTCCATGAATGTAGATATTCTGTCAACAAAATTTCAATTGCATATTTTTCTTCATAAATCTTCAGCTTGCTATACTATATTTTAAATACAATTAATTTTAAACAAATCAACGAAATGCCTAAGTATTAGAAACTTCATCACTGAAATAGTACCACAGAGTGACAGAACACCAGGTTCTGTGAAAGGACCTTGAGGATCTTCTGGACCAACCCTTCTTGCAAAAGCATGGTCTAAACAAGAAGACCTAGCACCCTGTCACACTGATTGTTCAAAGTGTTCAAGTCTGGGGAATCCACCACTTGCCTGGGGAGATTATTCAAGTGGCCAATTGTTCACATTGTGAAAAAATTCTCCTCTTGTGACCCATCTCCCCAGCAGCAACTTATATCCACATATTACTCCTATCTTTTCCATATGACTCTTTGTTAAAAGGGAGTCTCCATCTTCTTTTTAGTCACCCTATAAATACTGGGACATGGTGATACAGTCTTCTTTGAGTCTTCTTTTCCTAAGGCTGAACAAATCCTTTTCTCTCTCAGCCTTTCCTTACACATCAGCCTGCCCAGGCCTTTGATCATCTTCGTGGCCCTTCTCTGGACCCTCCCCAGCCTGTCCACACCTTCTTGCATTGTGGGGACCAAAACTGAACCCAGTAGTCCAGGTGCAGCCTGACAAGCAATGATTAGAGAGGGACAATGACTTCTCCATCCCTGCTGGTGATGCCCTTGTTGACACAGCACAGCATCCTGCTGGCTTTCTTTGCTACAGCAGCAGCACACTGCTCTCTCAGACTGAGCTGTTTGGGCACCAGGACTCCCAGGTCCCTTTCCACAGAGCTGCGCCTCAGCTGGGTAGATCCCAGTCCATGACACACTCCTGGATTATATTTTCCCTACATGGGATACCAGGCCAGGCTGTCACACATTCGTTTCTCTGGGAGGAGGCTGTAGGACACCATTTTGGAAACCCTGGAGAGATCCAAGTAGACAATGTCACCACTCACCCCGCACATCCACCAAGCTGGCTTCTTTGTCATAGAAGGTGGTCAGATTTATGAAGCGACATTTGCCCTTGGTGAATCTGGGCTGGCTCTTCCAAATGACATGCTTCATCTGAGCTGTGCTGGCTCTTAGCAGGACTCATTCCATCACTTTCCCAGGGACTGAAGTTAGACTGACGGACCTATAATTTCCTGGATTCTCCCCTAAGCCTTTCTCTTAGATGGGGGTGACATCAGCCTCCTTCCAGTTTTCTGGGACATCCCTGATGTCCGTAAGTTCTTGACTCCTCTAAAAATATGGAGAGTGGCCTTGTAGTGATGTCAGCATTCTCCTAACATCTCTGGTGGACAGTGACAGGGCCCATCAGTGTGTATGGATCTAATTCCTGTGACAGGTCACACACCAACTCTTCCTTCACTGATGGAGGATCTGTGTTTGCATCCACCTGGATTTTTGTTCCCGAGGCCAGGGACCCAGCGGTGCAAGTAAAGATGGTGGGGAAGGAAGTGTTGAGAACCTTTCTGCCTTTCCAGCACTGCCGGTGACTGTTCACTTCTCCTGTTTAACAGTGGGTATTTTTCTTCTGTTTCTGCTTGTTGTTTTCTTACCTAAAGAACCCTTTCTTATAGTTTTTCATGTCTCTGGCCAATTTCAATTTGAGCTTTTGCTTGTCAAACTGCATCTCTGCACACCCTGACAATGCTCTTTCAGTTCTCACTGGGTGTCCATCTGCTTTTCCATCTATGGTGCACTTCTCCTGGCTTTGAGCAGACTCACAAGCTTGTAGTTAAACCAAGGAGGTCTCTCCCTACTTCCCTCACCTTTAAAGGGCATGAATGGTTTTTGAACTTCTTTTGAACAAGAGTGTTCTTGAAAATCTCCCAGCACTTGCTGTCTCCTTTATCCTCCATGGAAGCTTCCCACAGAATCCCTCCCAGCCAAGCTCTGGGCAAGCTGAAGTTTTCTTTTCTAAAATTTAAAACAATTGTCTGAATATTAACCCTCAGTGTGTTCAGCAGAATCCCAAACTACAGTATTGTGACCAGTGCAGCCAAGGCTATCAGTAACAGAGATATTACAAAGCAGTACTGCATTTAATTTGTTGATTTTTTCAAAACAGTCATGTCCCAGTATCTAACAGATGTAAAAGAGACTGATCTGAGGTACAACAAACACTGGGCAGAGTTCTAGGATTTCACAGCAATTTCTGAAAAAATTAAATTAAAAGAAACTTAAATAATATAAGCCTATAAGCCAATTTGCCTACCTAACTTCATCCTCTACAAAAACATTTTACTCATAAATGAAGTCACAATTAGAGCAGAATTACAAGAATATCTGTGAAAACTGGACATATACCAAGGAATTTACTGACCTATAAACAAGGTCTGTAAAAGCACACAAAGATCATATAACAGTTCATATCATCCTGCAACCAATAAAAATCCTCCTGATCTGCTGAGGATTGCCAGGGATGCAGGAGTATCTCAGTTTTCCAAAGGTTTCAACAGCCTCCCCAAGGGCCTTCTCTAACCCTGACACAGTGCTGCCCAACTCACTTCTGTGCAGAACCTAAAATTGTCTCAGAATACTGAAATTTTATTTTTAGTCTTTGAAGAGTACATGGCCTGTCCAAAGAGTATACATAGTAGTTATAGGAGAAAGACTAATATTTAAGTCTATTTAAAAACCCCAATGGATAAAATATTTGAAAATGTGATCACTGAATGTGATTGATTTGTTAGAAGATGATAGTATAGCTAATGCTGACACTGACTAAGTACTAAAACATTAGACAAAATTACAAAAAGAAAAGTATAGAGCTGTATCAGGCCAATGACAGACCCACTGACTTTTATACAGGTTTATCCTGAAATAAATGTTATTTTTTATTATTCCCACCCTCTTTAACCTGAACATATGTATTTGTCATATCTGTACTACAGTAGCCTATAAGGTTTGTAATTCATAATACATAATAATGTGGTGAAAATGAAAATTACACTTTAACAGAAAAGACTCTAGAGTTTATTACTGCTTTTTAAAACTGTGTATTACTGACATGTCTAAAACATTTAATGGCAAATGGACTACTCCTTAATACATCATGCACCAATCACTACTCTACTAATATACTTTATTAAACTACAAAATTACTTTTCAAACTGGACTATGCCAACAAAACAGTAGCAGGGAACCCTCAACTATTACAAGATCTAAGAGAGGAACAATGATTCCTTGAAGATGACCACCATGCCAGAGGAAAATTCAATACTAGAAAAAAGAAAGGACTTCAGAGCAAAATATCTTAACATATTGTAACAAGCCCATTTTCTTCCTCAAAGCTTCACAGGAAGCTGAAAAATAAGGATCAGTGGGCAATGCTAATTGTTTTGGCTTGTATTACTTTATCAGAAGACTTAGTGCTCTTTAGTGCTTAGTGCTTAATGCTACTTAGTGCTTTAATGTTAGCTAGTTACACCTGTATTTGGAAATGCAAAAAGAAATCTAAATTCAAAGTATCAACACTTTTCCATGAGGTCAATAAACATAACAGGCACCTAAACCCACCAATCTGAAGAATATAAAATCCCACAGCATTTATTTTTATGTGTCTTAAAGGTACTCACACCTGAACAATTTCACCCATTGCTTTCAAAGCTGATTAAACATAATATACTTGCTACTTTTGACTCTTTCTTTAGAGCATCTAAAGGCTTGTGAAATCTAGCATTCAAGAAAGAGAAAGAAAATACTTGAAATAAACATTTCCTCTGATTCTTAAGAGCAGAAAATAAATCAAGTTCAGAAACCCCTATTTTCAGAGTATTTCTTTTAGAAGAGGTCCTGGCTCCTGACCCATGGTTTGGGCAAGCCCTCCACTTCCTATCATTACTATCTGGTACTATATGACCATTTGAAAAAAACTATTCTCTTACTGTAAAGTTATTACACAATATATATTAATATTATACATATTTCTGGTAAGATTTCTAATTAAGTTTACTTTTACCATTTTTTAAATGGAAAACTTTCCACTTCTGACATGGACATGGAATAAGAAATGTATGAATTTTGGTTTCTTCTCCCTCTCCCCTTTTTTAAAATAAAAAGGTTTTTATTCACTGCTCCACTGTCTGTGCTCAGAAAGATCATTTGTAAAAACCCCTCCCAAATCTGACCAACTATACAGGACCCAATAAAGCTAATGGAACAAAAAGCACTATCAGTGTGAAAAGAAATAAGAAAACAAAATGCCCTACTAGCTTTCAATAACAGCAAAGATGTAACTTGTGTTTTGTATAAACTTTTAAATATTTAAAATAGGTTTTCAAGCTAATTGCCTACCCATGAACAGAAGGTAAAAATAGATGATTCTCTAAACGATGCAGAATAATCTGTCATCCTCTCTACTCAGAAATTGAAGCAGAAAATCACAAACCACATAGTAAGTTGTTTGAAATACCTCTAATGACCATATTGAATTTGCCTGCTTGTACTAATGCAAGAAAAAACCCACTATCTTTGAATTCTTTGGTGAAAGGGAGTTACCCCGTACTGCCACAAATACATCTTCACACACTTATCAAATTTGAGAGAAGCCCTGGCAGGCTATTCTTTCTGTTTGGTGCAAATTTGTTTTTAAATTAGCTCTGTCAATAAAATGTTATGTCTGGTAAAATAAGCTTTGCATTTACTGTTGCTTTCAACTCATTCCTGTATTTCTCAAAAGTGCCCTCTGAATTTGAAATCCATCCAGAAAACCAAAGGATGAGGGGAGAATACAACATAATAATTCTGTTTACACTAGATGGGTTTTGAGCTGACTATACCAAACCAAAAGAGGACAAATGACAATCAGTGTTCTTTATCTAAAGCATCTGAACTCTGAAGCATTTTTTTTCTAATATGATTGTTTTATACATTTCTATAAGCAAGTTTTGTAAAGTAAGAGTGCTTCACATAAGGACTTCAGCAGGAACCAGACCAGAGCTCTACAAATTACTTAATATCCTCTTTGTTCCTGTTATACCAGCTTTTGTCAATGGCTTGGCCTAGATTCCCCAGCTGTGTAGGCACTGGAAGTACAACACCTCTCATAAGGACCTTGCCAGCCACTTATTCTGTTCCCTCTCAATCTAGCCCATCTTTCAAACAACACAGGAATTCAAGCTGAAATCCAAAGGACAGCAGTGCTGAGGCATGAAAGACATTGTACCAGCCAATGCGTTACCTACAGATTCATTACAACCAGGTGTGACTGAAGAGTAACAACAAAGGTGTGTGGCAAACAGAGAAAACTTGAGAGCTTCTTTAGTCCAATATTAGGCCAAGCCTTCTTGGCGTTGCCCTTAGCAGTGCTCAGGCGTTCCTATCTGCATCCCAAACTAAAAATTCTGTTTAGGAGCTAGCAAGAAAAATGATCTTCCTGCTGTTCATCACTTCATTTAGCTCCTGCTTCAGGTATGTATCTCTAAAATTTCTGTTTTCTTGTACCTTAAGTAATAAAGTGTTTCTCTGCAAGTTTTGTACTGTTGCTGCTCACTGCAACACTTTCTTTAAAAAGATATCACTAAATATAAATAAGCACAGATCCCACTGCCAGCCTTGTGACACAACTACAATGAGCCTACTCTCTTTTCCTTCTTTCCAGTCAGTTTCAAAGCAGTCTTTTGAAACACAACTTTTTACTTTCTTTTGTTGCCTCTTTCAAGGAATATTTTCAAAGAAAACAGATGACAGTCTGTATTTCTTTATCCATGTTTCAGTAAGATGTTTAAAGAACTCTTAATACAATTGTACGATGCTTTCCTCCTCTTCTTCCACATTAAATTTTAAGGCTTCCCAGTTTTCAAATGCATTTAAATTTAGAATATTATAGCTCAAAGTGCCAATGTTTATGATTTTACTTTGTTTCTTAAAGGTGTCTAAAACATAATAAAATTTAAGGCATTTTAAATTACATTTACTTACTAAAGACAAAAGCTTTTTTATGCGCTCCAAGATTGCAAAATTAAGAAAACCATTACTAAAGAAGAAAACAGTTACTAGAGAAGAATTAACTGTTTGATAATTTGTGGCCTAATGCATTTCAGTGTGTGTTCTTAAATAAGGTTAAAATATAGATGGTATGTAGAGAAAGTAATGTAGATATTTTTGTTTGGAAAAAACTGCATACAGTATTGTGAACATACAGCTTCCATATTTATTTTATTTTAAACAACAGTAACTTCATAATATTATTATCAGTAACTCACAGCAGCAGCTCCGGACCATGGTTATGCCCCCTTGAGTACTGACATTTCTCTGACTGAGCAGGAAGTGGAGTTATTCCACAGCAATATAATATATACATGTATATGTAAAAAAAAAGGCATTTTTATGAACACCTATAACATTCAAGACTGTATCCAGCTGTTATCCCAACACATAGCCTTAAAAAACCTTTGTTTTAAATCTTAGTATTGCATTTTCTTAAATTTAACTATATTCTCTCTCTCACAAGCATTAGTGTAAACAAGTTATTTCAGAGTTTTCTCTTAATTGCATGATATTTTATCCCACCTGTAACAGTCTCCCTGCGAGGATGTTTTGTTGACTTTATTTTACACAGACAATGTGATCTAGGCAAATCTTCCACAAACCACATTACAGTTGTTTTAGTTGAGTTTTTTAAATGGATTTTTGCATCAAACTATTAAGATTAATCTTCTTTTCAAGAGAACACTGATTCATAATGACAGTTGCCTCATTCCATCCACTTCATAGCTTTAACAGAGATGGGAGATGAAACTTTTTCAAAAATTGAAACAGAGAGAGACAAAAAAAGTGGCTGGTTACTCTACTAGGCACAACTGCAAAAGGCACCACATGAGCGTTTCTGATTGCACTTCACATTTCAAAAGCTGCTCTGAAGTTCTACAATTTTGACAATGTTGGATCAAAAAAAAAGTATCTAGTGTGACATTTTTGTTCTGTAATTTGGTCTGATCTTCAACACACTTTCTCTGTGCAGATGTAGGCAAAGTAGGTTGAAAGAGTGTCTTGTAAATGGAGGCTCTGCTTCATTGTGCTTCATCTTTCCTAAGTTTTGGCACAACAGGTATGACAAACCTGTCCTCAGAATTTACTTTTGCCTCATGTTGGCACATGTGCTGTAGGACAATGTAATGGCAGATCATTACTGACCCCACCTGAGCAGTCAGTCAAGAGAGATGGAGACTCCAGATCCTCAGCTCATGTAAACGGATGTAACATCAGAGGAACTGCACAGCTATGAGCTTTATGTTTACCAGGTGGCTACAGCTGTAATACAAATTCCAGTGAGAACAACACAGGAGTTTTTCTAGCAACTTAGGCTGAGGTTTTTATGTCCAAACTGAGAATTTATTGGGAAATTTCTTACCCTTTTTAAAAAAAAAAAAAAAAGTTCAATTCAGAGTTTCCTTTAACGGTTTTTCAGAGATGGAATTAAGAAAGGAAAAAATTATGTGTCCATCTCCCTCCCCAGAGACACATCCTCTACCTCACTGTCACTTCCAGAAGGCTGATAAAAATAAGCCTGCCCTTAAAGGAGCAGTTGGTTAGGCCATATATGTATGATTAATCATATATAAAAATATATCTCACATGCCTGGGATTGGGGAAAGGAAAGGGACCACTCTTTTCCAAGTAACTACATTTTACACCAGCTCAACTGCATTAAAAGTCTACACCAATGCAGCACCCAACTGAGACATCTCCATTTTGAGTATTGAAGAATGGCAGAAGGCAGAAAAGGAAAGAAACCAGTCACTTATGCCTTATGTTTTTCAGGAATAAAGTCTTAAAATTAAAGCAAACTGTGAACTTAGATCCTGATTACTATTATTATGATAATCTGTTGACATAAACCAATACAGTTCTAAAGATAAGAGATTTTCACAGCAAGTTCTCAACCCTGGAGCTCCATGTAAAGTAATGATAAGGTGAACTATAAACTGCAGAATAGGCAGAGGGAAGACAAAAAATCAGAACAGTAACGGATCAATTTTCTACACGACACAGACCATGCACTCTACCATACTGCTTAAAACTTTTGCATTTATACTAAGCCAGAAAATATAGATAAACAAGAAATTAGTAACAACTGAGATTATTTTTAGTTAAAACAGCTGAAGAACATGAATTTGTAAGACAGAAGGCAAAATTGATGTTAGGTTAAAATGTTGCAATATGGTGCATAAGGGACATAATAATGTGAATTCTTAACAAATAAAATAAAATGTGAAAAACTTCTGGAGAAAAAAAAATCTAAAGGTGTCTTTAAGCTTGATTAAATGAAAACTGCATTACTCCTTAGTGATTTTCTAAACAGATACACAACCAAAGATAGAAAATTACACACCTGTGCATTTGAAGAAGAAGTTCAACCAGTTATTTTAGAAGTTAAGAGGGCCTTGCAAAGGGCTGTAACCCATTTCATGGGGTTTTGTTTGCACTAATAAAATATTTGGTTGCTTTCCAGATCACTCTGCAAGATCAAGCCACCATCCAAGTGCAACGTTCAAAACACACTGAAAAAATAAGTTCCTTCTCTTAGGGTTTGTTTTTTTTTTTTAATCACATTTTACTACTTAACCAACATCTCCCAGCTAAGAAAAGGAGGGCTCAAATCTGTTTCCGTCCTTTCAGGATGATAAAAAGAAATAAAAAAATCTCCTGTAACACATTATCCCCAAATTTCCTCTTGTTGTACTCCAAATTCACAGCAATGAACTTCTTCAACCCGTCTCTTAATTCTGCTTTCCCAGAGGGTGTTATGCATGGCTTGTGGTTCATCTGGACAACTCTGTGGTTCACAGCTCTGTCAGCTGCTGTGCTCTTCCCATGGGACTCTTGAGCTTTGCCAGTTATGCTGGTGACAGCAGACCATTGCTCCATGCAGAGTCCAACACCCAGGCACACACAGGCAGAGGCGAAAAAGTAACCAGGAGAATTTGGGAGGGAAGTGTGTGAGCTTCCCTCACCCTAATGAACAGGGAGCGACTGCACTCCTTTCAGCTGGGCTTGGTATTACATTGAGAACAGATGTTTCTCCTCAGTTCCAGTGGCCTCCATAATCCCTTCCACACTTGCTTGATTCCTTTTGAGACTAAAGCTATCAGACACTTAAGCAAACAGACATTATTTTCCTTTGGTGTTTGAGTGGATTTTTATTTTTCCAAATCTGTGGGTTTAAGCTGCTCTGGGGAAAGGAGAGAACAGGTAACAAACAAAACTTAAGTTCAGTCTTTTCTTCATGTTTATTTTTTTCTGATGCCTGCTTTTCTTTTGCTGACAATACCATTGTTTTGAGATAAAAACAGCACCATTATCCAACTAAAAGATCAGCAGACACCCTTGTTCCTTGTAGGGTGCTACACTGCAAGCATCTTTGTATTGTCAGCCTGCTGATCTTGCAAGTTGTTCATCTGAACTAAGATGTGCAAGGAGGGAGATGCTAATGCTACCGTGCACACTGGTGGTGCTTGTCTGACTAACAAGTGATGTAATTCACTGCATTTCTTGGATTTCTTCTCTTCCCGTACGCTGGCACCAGCCTGCCTTATTCTAATTTTGACAACATATGCAGCTAGATGTGCTTTTCTTCCTTAGTTTAGACTTCGAGCTTTGCATGCCTTTCTGCCCAAAATTTCTCTTCTTGTGGCATGTATTCTCAACTACATCCACATGTTGGACATTGCTAGCTGAATAAAAACTGTAGCAACTATAGAGTTATCCAGAATAAAAAATACTAGAATTTGCCAAGAAATGGTATTACACTGACTTATGGTCCTTTCTAAAATTTCAAGACAACTCTCTAGCCCTGTATGAGTGACAGATCAGATTCCTTTCATAGGTTCGCTACTTGTGCACTCTATTAAATAGAACTTCCCTGGTTATTATGACCATACTACACTGGAAAACATTCGCAATAAGATTTCAAAGTTACTTCTTAGAAACACTTTGAAGAAGGAAACTTTAGAAACTTTTAAGGTATCAGAACCTGTTGTTAGACACAAAGCCACTTTTTGTCTTGCCTAGTTTTGAGTAATATGCTTTTCTTGTAGATGCCACTAACATCTCTTCCACAACATTTCATTTCTTTGCTGTTGTCTTTCTATTTTGATTAATCATTTCAGGATTGCTTTTATTAAATTTAGTAACCGCTGATGATCACCACACAGTTCAAAACACCAGAACCATAGCAATGTTCAATTCAGTGACCTGTCCTCACTTCTTCCATACAACACCCCAATTCTTAGCCTTGTATAAATATTACTCCATTGACTCAGTTTTCAAGGCCAAGCCTTTAAAATATGAACATTCAACACAATGCTATTCTTCTTGATAGCAGCTTGATTTCAGTGTGCTGAGACTATCAGCTCCCAGAGTAAACATGAGTAAACATTACTGATATTTTATTCCCCAGAACCCCTCTATATTTAAACAGATATTTGCTGATTGCCTTTTCTGAGATGGTAAGATTTTGGAACATGAAGTGCACCACTAAAGTTTGTCTCAGGAATAGGAAGATTAGGTGCTACAATAACACTAATATTTCCTAGTAATTGCTGTCATGGTATTTTTATCTGCATACATATTTCTGGGATTTTTGGTTTGCACTTCTCTTATAAATTAAACAAACAAACAAACAAAAAAGGTAAAAACAAGGCTGGGGAAAACAACAGACTAAACAATGAGGAGTTTCACCATCTTGAGTGAGGACTTTAGAGATCAACCTGAGTCACACTACTAAACAGTCATAGCAGCATACTCAAAATCAGGAACACTGTTTTCATATTAAAATTCGAATTATTTTTCCAGTATTACTTTTAAAAAGTGTAATTCAGTTTTAATTTTAAAAGTTGTCTAAAATTTTTTTGAAGTGTAATCTGTATTTTTCTAGAATCTTTCAAAAATATGCTTTATGACTAGTAATTTCTGTTTTGACTAATTCTGTTTGCCAAAAAATGTCTTGATAAAAAATTCCTAAACCAGCTCAAGTAACAAGTTATTTTTCAAAACATGCTTTTGTCTTCCTGACAGCATCCTCCAAGTGGTAGTAGGAATTCTTAAAATTAACAGAAGGTGTATGTGGAGGAGGTGGGAAGTTTGGAAAGAGTGTTCCAAATGCCAGATCTATCATCTGTATTATTAATATGCCAGATCTAGTGCACATGAAGATGCATTTCTGTGCAATGAATACCCCTCATGATATATGATTCCCGAGGTTGTGCTGAAAATGTGATGAGGTGTCCATTTAAGACAGAAGGAATGTCCTGAGTAAGGAGCAAAACAGGATCCTGAACTGCAGCAGCCCCATGCAGGGGAGGGAAGCACCTATTTACTACACTTTTAATGAGTTGCAGTGTGAAGTTAAAAATAAAAACAGCAAGAAGAAGAATGCATCTTCAAGGAGTGAAAAGACAGCAAATGTGTCAGCTCAGGAAGCTCCAAGGCCAGGAGAGCTCTAGAAGACACGGCTGTCTCTCTTTGCTTCTCCCTAAATAAATCCACTCAGGCCACACATAATGGCTGAGTTGGAGTCTGGGCTTCCATGAGGAAGATACATCAAAGAAATCCTGAAAAGTTAGGAAGAGAGACTGATGTCAGATATAAGTGCAAAGTATTTTTCTTTTGCAACTTTTTTTCCATGTTTTATAATCACAGAAATACTGCATGATTGGAAGGTTACCCCCCAAAAGTGTTGCAGGTGAACAAAATAAAACCCCAATAAATATGGATATTTAGCATCCATTTCGCAGCAGATATGCACAGCTCAGCTTGGGGATTGGCAGTGGTGTATCAGGGCAGACAGGGAAAGCCTCAGATAATGCACTGATATGCCTCCAGCAGCAGACAGAAGGTGGAACATATTGTGTATGTTTCATCAACCACATATTGTGACTATCTCCTTGGCTCTCCTTTTTTGATCTACACCTTTAGGATCTCATGAACACATAAGTGTGAGAAAATTAGCGTATTGTCATCATCCCTAGAGCCAGTCAACAGCTTTCCTTGTTAGTTGCCCAGAAAAATGCCTGGAAGAGCTGAAAGAAGTGGTGGCAGTTGAGGAAATTTTTACACAGCAGTGAAATAGGAATATATCTCACCTAATGCCTTCTGTGTCACTCCCTTTCTTCTGCAGGCCTTTCTGCTTCCATCTGATGCCCTATAACTGGGCTCTTGCCATCACACCACTATTACCAAAGTGAGAGGTTGGTGGGAATGATTTAATCTGATCTACCCAAAAAGGTACCCCAGGTATTTTTCCTGGATGACATGAGGCAAAAAACCAGGACACCAAAGGCAGAACTTATCAATCATTTCACTAGGAACACCACCATACTCCAAAACGCCTATTAACTATCATAAAACCATCCCATGTGAAAACACACTCCTCTACCTCACCTACTCAGAGAACTCTCATCCTGGCATCTCTTGCATCTTCCCCTTCAGTTTTGTTTACATCCTCTGAGATTTGCATTCCTTCTTTAGCCCATGCAAAGCAAGAGATATTCCTGGCATCCGTGTGTGCATTGCCATGGTTACCTAGTTCATCTGCAGCAAAATGGGTTGGTCCATGACCTGACACCACAGCTCCAAGAACACATTCCTCCCTTGTCCATCGCTTCTCAACCTCTCCGGCTGCAGCTGTTCTTTTGCAAAATCTCAAGGCAAGCAATAGTGGGGTACCCAACACAAATTCTCCCAAAGTCTTTAGCAAGTTTTTTTCCCTATACAGTGTCTCTAAGTGTGTTTTTTGGCAGGCCCAGTCTTTGAAAAATTCCAGACAATTTTTCCAGCAAGCCGTCATCAATAGCACACCTGTACATTTGACCTGCTGCATTTTATTTGAGGGCGCAGTCTTTACTTGAAAAGTTAGACTTGGAAACTTAGCTCAAAAGCATACATATGAGAGGACTTGTGACCACACAGCCAAGTCTGTCAGGGAAGAACAAAGGTTTGGGGCACAACAGTAAGAACCAAGAAATCTTAAACAAGGGTCTCAGCTGAATGTGGGAAAAACAGCTCCCTCCTAGAAGAGCAGTTTGAGTTACTTTGGTGTCACAAATTTTACAGTACAAATTGAATTAACTGGGACCTACTGAGATATTAGCAAACCAGACATCACTCCTAAGTAAGTACTCAATATCAAATGAGGTATAAACAACAAAATATTGATAAAATATAATGAAAACAAATTTCAATCCAGGCAGAAGGCATATGTATTCCCACAACTGGATCAAATTTTCACAGAAACAAAGCTTCTTAACTTCATTTCTTAAGCAACATCACTCTCAAAGGTTTTTTCTCCAGGCAATATTTTTAACAAAATAGATACATAAACTGTTCTGAAGAATCCTTGCTCACACCATTCATCTCTTCCCATAATTAATGTTTCTAATATTCATATCAAATTTGACCTATTTAAATAAACTTAAAGCAATGATGTAATGTCTGGAAATGGTACACTAAATATGTGTACCACACAATTTCAAGGCAAACACAGGCCTATCTTATGATGATTCTGAAAACACAAATACCAATAAATTTCTGTAAGGAAACCAAAAGCTGGTAAAGTTCAAAATGGCTTTGTAGTTACATAGTTATGTAAAATAAAGTGAAATTCTCCAGATTTGACTTAGCATGGCTGAAATAGAGTGGGTAATTTGTCTGCATCTCAACTGCAAAAAAACCGCAGTCAAATGAAAAATCACCACCAAAATGATGACTTGTACACCTACCTTTTCCATTTATTGTTAATGCTGACGGAATTGTGGCTGTTACTGGCACTGGCAATTGTGGCACTAATGGATGTATCCTTGGTCGGCTCCCCATCCTAGCACGCTCCGCACCAGGGCCTAACAAAGCTCCCACAGGCTTTTCTGCTGCTACTTCTGGTGCTACAGAGTCATCTTGATCTTGCTCTATATGGTCCATTTTATCTGGGCTTTCATTCTGGAAGCCATCAACTGTTGTCCGGCTCTTAATTGGACTTTTGGGCACAAGGATTTTAATACCTGATTTTGCAAGGTCCATATTTTTACGTCCAGAAAGAGATGGTGAATTGTTTTTCCGGAACTTCTGTGTGGCAGAAAAAAGTTGACTATTTTTTGACTCGTGTTCTTTAGCCATAACTAAAGATTTAGAAGACGTCTTTGAAAAAGAACTATTGGTAGACCTAGAAATTTGTTTTCTGGCATTATTTGGAGAGGTCCTGTTTGTCCTGGTTAATGTGCTTTCTTTCTGCTTTTCATTGTGGCGTCTGTTAAATTCATGTATATATTCCTCACAATTGACAAGGTGCTGTTCTGGCTCCCAAGTATCATCTTCGCTGTTGTAGCCTTTCCATCGCACCAAATACTCTGTTTTTCCTTTCTTGTTTTTCCGCTTGTCAACAATTCTCTCTACCTGTTAAAAAGCAAAAATAAGCATTAGTTATGGGGAGATATACAACTCATGAAAGTGACCTGCATATAAATAATTTGTTAAGTGTAGACAGATTATAAAATAGTCTTGTAGTTTTGTAATCTGTACTGTAGTTCTATAGTATTACAGTCTTTCACTGCTGACTGGAAAGCCCTCACATTAAACTTTAGATTATTACTTTTATCTCAAAAACATGTTCTAGAATGCCAAAATTGTTCTTCACTAAATATTTTGCACAAGAATCTGAATACGACATTAAAATTGATAGCACAAGAGAAGCTCTTGCACCAGCTTCAATGTGGACATGATTTCCCTCTCTCAATATTAAAGTCATGTTTAAATATGCTGTATAAATACAGGGTGTTTACCTTATGAAACTTATCAATTTGATATTGTTTGAATAATTTGCTTGCTTAGCATAAGGCATATGTGAGAATCACTTAATTACAGTGAGCTAACCTTTAGCTACCAGGGACAATATGGAACAGCTTAGGAACTGAGGCAAATTTGGGTGATTTTTTAAGAGATTTATTGTGGAAATAGAATTTGTTTTTGCCAGAGCCTTTGATACAGATACTTGAACAAATTACCATGCCTCACTTATCTGCAAACAGAGATGATATTTATGTCACAAGTATTAAGCATGCACATTCTGCAACTGCATGTGGAACCCATGGGCTGGAGGAATTCAGGCACTGGGGTAAAGCAGGCAGGCCAGACAGCAGCAGACAGCAGCAGCTGCAGGAACAGAGGCTCATGCCTCAGACTAAAACTTATGCCAATCATGCTAATCCTGTGGAAAGGGAATTCTTTTACTGAAAAAGACACAAGTGCAAAGCTAGTCTTAGGGATTGCCCTTTTTATTTCATTTTTTCTACCCAGCATGATTATTCTGGTAAATCCTCCATCCCACTTCATTTCAATTGTGTGACTGATACAGCTTTTTTACTCCTCTCTTCTTTTTTGTAATTAAAAAAAAAAAAAGGCAGCTGCTTGGGACTGTTATTTATTAATTTAACTCCCAGCCCTTCATGAAAAAAAACATGCACAGAAGCCAAGATCACACCTACCTAGAAGAACCTCTGAAGAAAGAGTGACATTTACGGGAGTGGCATTAACCCAATGGAATGTCTACAGAACAGTTTTGAATGATGGGAGGAAAATACAAGGATGTGTGGTGCACATATAAACAGTGTACATATATGGTATATGATTCATTACCAAATCACATGACTGCTGACAACAGATTTTCTTATGACTGCGTTTCAATTTTACACATGGCATGCTATCATAATGTACTCCCTGGTTTTCAACAGTCAGCTTAAATGATTACTATTATTATAATCTCAGCAGCAGCATAAGAACATACCCTACAACTGCATGTGATACCCTACTGTGTCATCAGGATGTTGCTCAGCTCTGTCTGCATAGGTCTTAAAAAAACTCAACCAAATCAACACCACAAAAATAAGAATCTAATACAAACAAGCTCCACCTTTGCCTTGTTAATCAGTTCAGTGCATTCTATAGAGAAACATGCAATATAAATTGTCCAAATTTTATTCAAAATCTTAGAATACATTAAAACTATTTTTATTTTGACTTTTAACTTTCTAGTAGTTACTGGGATTAAGAAACCATGTACCTAGAAAAATGACACTTGTTTTTCCACAAAACTATTTAAAGACATCTTAAAAGAAAATACAACTCCAAGAGAGTTGAAGAAGGTCACAGTGGAGAAACATGCCTTCAATTTTTTCTTAGTAGAGACTGAGCAAAAAGACCTTCAAATATTAAGTCAGAAATGTTAAATTAAAAACTAAGAACAAAATCATGAATCAAACTTCCTATCTTGTCAAAAAAGCAGTTACTGCTAGTCTTGCTTATCCTCTCTGCCTCTCTTGACCTTCTAAAATAGACTTTAAGAGCACAATTCTCAGAGGAAGATCTCTACTACTACCAAGGTATTTTTATTCTCTAATACAAAATCTTTGTAATGAACAGCATCAATTACTGAGCACAAAGTTCTACCACTGTCTTTCTGTACTGAAAGGCCACCCATTAAGGACATGCCCTTTTCAAGTAGGAAGCCATTCCTGCCATCCAAAAAACCAGGTACCTTGCAGAGATAATAGATGAACTCTAAAACAGGAGACACAAAAATCCATTCTTAACCTGATGATTTATGGAGCAAGCAGAAATGCATAAAGAAAACAGTTATATTTAGCTGTACTGTCCAAGCCTGCAACAAAACCTACTTTGACATTGCTCCTTTTTGATTAAAAGGATTTTTTTGTAACCCTTCATTTTTTCTTGAATACATCTTTTATTTTATTTAAAGCACAAAAATGACAACAATTAACCCGTGATACACAATTTATCATGCAGCTTCAGAGCTTTAGTGAGGGACTTCTTTCTTTGCATTGACTCAGTTTGGTTAGTCTGGCTCCCCTAGAAGCACCTGAGAAGCTGCTCAGGAATATTTTGCCTCAATACTTTTGCTGATGATAACAGCTACATAAGTGTTTCTCACCCAGAGCTGGAAGCAAGACACATCCATTGCCATAATCACACTAGAAATGCTGACTAGTACTTTGTGACAACTACCATTTTTACAGTGTCCCATGCCCTGTCCTATACCAGGGGGTAGTACTTATTTTCAAGAGATTAAAAGGTTCTGTACAGCAGGATTTGCCATTAATGGTTAGTTTTTAAGTACTGTAGAAGAATCACAACAAAAGACAAAATAACATAAAAAAAAGATAAAATGGGTGTGAGGGAAAGTTATCAGGCAAACTACCTGGGTGGCAAAAAATAAACATCTCATAGTTTATTTTAGCATGCTAAGTTATCACTTTCTCCACCTGGGGAGTACTAATCAATGACACTCAAAAACTCAGGCAGCAGAAGAACTGAGAGAAAAACAATGAGCTGTTCAGAGGTATAATCCAACACTGAAATGCACAAATTATAATCCCACCCACCACAATTATACCTGAGATTTCTCATCTGTAAAATGGTAAACTTCTTTTCCTTCCATGAATGTGGTAAAATTGGTTCATGCTTGATCTTCCTCCCTGATGATTTTAATTGCTTTTATTACCAAATTATACAGAATTTACACTCAAAAAAAGTCCCAATAAACAAACAAACAAAAGTAATACACAGTTGCAGGCTGAAGTGCTGTCCAGCTATAGATGCACCGGTGAAAATGACAGCACTGCAACTCCTCCCTGTCCTGTGCTCAGAAACAACAGCTCCTCCCCATCTGTCAGCACAACTTCTTCTGTAATTATTCCCTAATGTAGTTCTGTCAAAGTGACCTGGTTTAGATATTAAGAATACCTGAGTTAATGTAGGCATCCTGAAATAACTGGTTTGGAGAGCAGCCACATATGCGGCATTTTCTGACACATCTAAGAGGACCGCAACTTTCAGCAGAGGACAACAAACACCTATAGGCTGGACTGGTCCAGTGCCTCATTGTCAGGAAAAGGACATGCATTCTTAATCCTTGACCAAAGCTCCTTAGTTCAGGTCAATAAAAGTAAGCATGAAATTCAAAAGAATATTCTCAATCTAAAGCATTATAATTTGGGCACATTTGCAAACTTGATATAAAGCATGCTCTCAGCCATTGTATACATGTATACATATATTAAAAAGATCACACTTTGAACATTTGAGAAAATTAAACTAAAGGTACATCTGTTGTGGGGTGGGAAGGCAACAAAATAAACAAAATGTGGGCAGGTAAATATTCAATGAGTATTGCCTTGTTTATAATAAATCCATTGTACATTCCCATCATCTTCCTTTCTGTCCTCACTCATGTCATGCTAAGTTAGCTTAAAGTTTACAGAATAGAATCTATAGGACCTGTTCTATATCTACCTGTTGTCTGTAAAATATAGGAGAAGGCCTTGTTCTGTTAGCTGAAAGCCATGTTTACATTACTATTTTTGTTCAGAGCAGTAGTGCAATTTGGAAGCAAATCTTCTCTGCACTATTCCTGCTTACTGTGGAATGGTTTTATTCACAGATCAGTTTTGCTATACAGAATGTGGACTTTTTATGAAGAAATAGAAACTGGAAATGGAAATGTACCAACGCATCTGTCATGCTTCAACCCCTAAAGGGGCACACAGATCCAAGCAAGTAACACCTCTGAACAGTTTCAATACATGTAGTGGCATGGATATTTGATCTTAAGAGGCACCACTAAATCTAGTCCAAAATAAAAGTGATGCACAGTAGAATATGTAGAGGTGGGGGCCACAGCACCTACTGCTTCACTCTACTGACTTTCTCCACTTGAGCCAAATTACTACTGGAGATATTCCCCAAGTCAGAGACAGAAACCTGGAATAAATGCAAGTCTTACATGACATATGTATGCACTATAAGTGAACAGTCACCCTTTCTTAAATTGGAAACTAATTCATACACAAATGGGACCTAAATGATCCCCCATAAGCAATCAGCAATGCTTACAAGTGATTGTATCTTCCATTTATTAAAATCTTGCAGAAGTCAATGATAAACAGTATTCAAATACTTCTTATTGTAAGTAAAATAAATGCATTCTACATTAAAAAAAAATCACCTAATAAATAGCATTACACCACACAAAAACAATTAAGTGCCATGTTTTGCTTAAAGTAGTTTTGGGAAAACAGTTATTCAAAAATATATTTGATGAGGATGTCAAAACACACCTGAAGGTTGGTGAAATGTGAACTAAAATCCTGTATGTACATATTTTATTAGAAAATACATAATTTCCCATAGGATAACTTAAGGTCAAGTCAGAGTATTGCTCACTGCAGTTAGCACCAGCAGTGAAATTTGAAAAACAGCTTAACACATACACATAGATTATCAACATCTGTATCAAAAAGAATGTAAAACACCAATATTGTATGGCTTAAGTTCAAATAGCATCATTAAGAAATTACACTAGGATACCATATAAATCCAAGAGTTCACCTTCACTGCAGCTCCATGCTGCTCCATTGACTCGAGCCTGGGAGAGCACACATAAGCCCGCTGCCACATGCTGCGGGAGCTGACTGATTTGATTAGCAGAACAGACTGATTGGATTAACAGCCGATGAATTGCTGTAAACTGAGCTGCTGCATCCTTACGGCATGACTGGCCAGAGTGTCTGTACAGTACAGGACTGGTCATGGTGAGGGCTGTGTTACATATATATTGCTCTGGAAGCCAGAGCTGTACAAAATAAATGTGGATCAGATGTGGACAGATTATTACCTTTCTGTCCAATTAGCTTCAGCAGACGATGCAGCTTTTACGTTGATTTTGTGACAGCTCTGCAGTGAGGGATGACACCAGATCTGGCCCAAGGCCTGACAATACAGAGTCCACCAACTCAAGTGTTTTCAGGCAGTGGGTACCAGCAGGATGAGTTCATACAGGATCATCACTTCATGGCCCACAGCCACTCCCAACCTCCTTTGGAGGCAGAAGTGTGTGCAGTGAGGTTGGAACACATTCATGTCTATGAGCAGGAGTCCCATAAGGGACTAATGCACTTCCCGTGGTCCTTCATGCTAGCAGTGCAATAAAAAGAATTGCATAGCTCAACCCTCCTTTCAAAAATGTAACAGCTCTGCTAAAACAAATATTAAGATTTCTCTTTTTCCCAAGCTCTATTTCAATCAAACGGTATCCATTCCTTTAGGATTCCTGGACACAAGTCATGCAAGAGCTAACTTTGAGGCTATCTGTAACATTCAATTAATATAGTGGCCTGTAGGTTATAATTCACATTTTAATTCACCCTCTACATATATTTCTAACCAAGTTGCTTATAAAATTACAATTGTCCCAGTGAAGCTCATTATTTATCATCAGCTTTAAGTTTTACATCCTTTCATGGTCTTAGCAAAGACAATAGACAAAATAGTTTAATTACTGCATTCTCATCAATGCCAGTGATTCCAAGGAATCACAGCTGTGGTGCATGCCATGCCTAGCTGAACAGCCAACTCCTGAAAAAGCATTTCAGGAAGTTCTATACCTGGCACCTACATTAAACAAACTAATCTCTGTATGTGCAACTCCTTTATGACGTATTCAAAAGTGCAGATCACAATCAGAAAGCACATCTTTGTAAGAAACTTTTCCATACAGGACATCAGGGAAATGGGCGTGGATGGAGGACCTGTAACAATCTGGCTTTAGAGAATTAACTCCCTGGATAAATAGTTTGCCTGAGACTTACTTCCTCACAAGTCACCACTGATGACTGATGCTAAACTGTCAGAATCACAGATCTTTCTTAGATATAATTTACAGAGAAATAGTTACAACACTTGTAAGTTACAGTCTACTGTAGAATTCATCAACTGCTTTACCCTAATTATAGTCACCTAGCTATTACAACAATGGTTAGAAAATCTTAATCTCATTTGATCAACTCATTGTTCACAATAGTTCTAACCTTTCATTTACACCAAGGTAAGACAGACATACATTTTCTACTTTGCACAAAAGCAGAATGAAAACCCATGCAAAGCTGTTTATATCTGTACAAACATCTGCAACAATGGATAATTACCAAACACGCACTGTTTTCCTCCTTTAAAAATAAGAACAAGTAGCATCAAATAGACTTATCATCTTAAATGGAAAAGGTCCTAATCAGAGCTATAAAACCACTAGAACTGGATTTAGGAGACACATTTTTGGCAGTCAAAGCTATTACATAAGTATTACTATGTTTATTAAGTTACTAAAAATTTTATCATTACTAAAAGATTTCAGCATCACTCACATATAGAACGCCAAAGGAAATTCTTCCCATCTTCAATTCATTTGTAAAAACTACATGTCAGAATGCAAATCCTAGATTTTTTTTTCCAGAGGTAAATATTCTGTCAGCACTTGCCAAACTCTCTTGCATATATCTCTCTACTGCAGTACAAAAGGTGAAGGTACAAAACTTGGTGCTACCAATGTCTTGCTAAAAAAAACCAAAAAACAAAAAAAAACAGAGAAAACTGAAATGCATACTTATTATCGGCAACTCTGGTAGCATGAAAGGAAAAAATTTCATCTCAAAGATGCCCATATTCTGGGTGTGATTATCTGTGAAAATGTAGAAATAATCTAAAGCTACCTCACAGCTTCAACAGCTTGACAACTATTTACCTAAAGGATAACACCAATAGAAATATTGCCACTTTGTCCTTCAGCAAGAAGAATAAAGACTTTGTCAATATTAAGCATTAGCACTACAGACTTGCTTTCAAAGCAGCAGAAACTGGACCTTCAACAGTGCTCAAGTACAAACGACTGACAAAGATTCAAAATGTTTTATCTAAAAAGAGTGTCTTTAGGAGAGAGCAGGTCACAGCAAAACTGCACTCCAAATGTTAGAGAACACCTTGTCACAGCTAAGCAAACTTCAAAAATGGGAATTGTAACAAGAAAGAGGAGTAGAAAAAAGAAAATCATAGGACAGTTGAAGAGTGAACTTGGTATGCTGTAGTCAATTTATCAAATTTCATTTAATTCTACAACAGTTTCATCTACCAACACCAAACAAGGCTTTTCAGCAGCCTACTGCTTACAGAAGCATCAGTGACAAGTCTACTACTGTAGAGCTGACCAAACCTCAGAGTAAGATGGGACACAGACCTCAGCTCTTAGAAGTTTATTCATTAGCAGTCTCTTCTTCCTTTTTCCCCTCAGTTCTAAATATAGAACTAGAAAGCAAGAACTTTCTCTGGAACAATTTCTTTCAAGAAGGCACAATACATACTTAGAATCTCCTACCTGGCTCCTCTGACTCTTGCATCAAAAGATGATTTCCATAAGAAATAAAGCTCCTGGATACAAGACCATGACTGAATTTTTGTCTACAAATACAAACATGCTAAAAAATTCTAGATTACAGTTCAGAACAACATTATTTGCTGGCTCTATCTATATTCCTTTACCTCAATGCCAACATGTCTTAGAGGGATGTGTGTCCCAGGTCACTCTGCCTGCAATAGGACTTCTCTCAATACTTGATCTAGAAAAGCTAGTGATACAGAACTTTCCCCTAATTAAGCAATCTCAGGGCTTGCACAGCTGCCTCTTAGTTGTGACATTCTATTTCTTTAAGAGATTTATTGGTAGATGAACTATTTTTTCCAGATGGAAAAAGGTATTTCTCTGTTTTGGGTCTCAAGTCTCTCAATCTTTAGTCTGAACCTAAACTAATTTCTTATTTAATATCACTGCAGCTTCCATGACTACAGTCTCCCATTTCCTTTTGTAACCAGGCTGTGGGGTACAAATAGAGCTGTGGGATTGCTGATAACTGTGCTTGGCAAAGATTCTTCCAAATTTCAAGTTTTTAAAGTTTATTTGGAAGAACAGATTCTACAGTGTTCGTCCACTGTGTACCTTCCTAACAACAACAAAAAGAAAAGACACAGAGTACATACAAATACGTTCATGATCTTCACACATAATTAGCTTTTTACTAGACCTGCATTTTGCACATGAGTAGTACATGTTCTGCAGTAAGCTATGTATTCAAGTTACTTTCTTGTTTCACCAGTACTTGTAACTTCCTAAGCTTTATACTTGAAACATGTCAATCAGAAATAAAACCACCCTACACTGCATCACTGGTTTTAACACACATATACCTCCTGCTGGTGTAATTTGCATGAAGATACACTCCCAATAATTACAATTTTCCTGAAATGCATCTAATGCTTACATACATTTTAACATCAAATCACTAATTACTCAACCTAACACATTACACGGATATTTAAACTCCTGAATCAAAGGGATTGATGACTAAAATTGGTTTTTGTTGTCTTTTGAAAATATGCACTGTCTTAAACTCTGTTACTTACTGATCCTATCCACCATCAGTTCATATATGCATACTAAAGTAACAGACTCTAGGTATTAATCTGATTACTCTGATATTGGTCAAAACACCTCCCATTTCAAAATCCCTCATGCTTTGGCAAGGAGAACAAAGCAGAAGCAGCAAAGCGTTTTAGGCTTGGAAAATGTCAGCTTCATTAATAGCAGCTTCTGTTGAGGTAATTAAATTCACCTTTCAATAATTCAGATTTTTTCTTTAAAAAGCTGGGTAGCAGCAACTTCTCTATTACATGGTTAACATGTATTTCTGAAGCAATATACATATAAAAACCTTCTCCGTAAGCATCTTCAATTTCCTGTAATCTGGAATGAAGTAGGATAAGGAAAAACACATGTAGTTTCCCAGAACTGGGTAATAAAATATTTTAAAGGTTATTTTTTACTCAAACTACTTCTTGAACATTATTTTTTTCCAGAAAGCTTCACCTCAACAGTGGCTGTAGCATGAAGTAGCCATTGAACTCTTGATAGAACACCTAAAAATTATGCCCTTTAAGGGTACAACATAGATACTAAAGCAACCTGAGCTATTTGTACTGCAGATTTTGCCACTGTTCTTTAAAGTCTGTGAATAGTCAGAGCTTCTTCCTAAAAAAGGGTCACAACTGAAGTCTCCAGTTAGGCAGAAATGATACAGCACTACAACTTGCTAAAGTCCCTCCTCAAGAGTAAAGCAACCAAGAGTTACTTCTACAAGCACAAATGTCATTCTCTGTCTTCATTCCAGTCTTTCCCTCTTCACAGATGTCATATAAAATAATCTGCCGACTTTCTATTATAACTACAAAAATATGGCAAACAAACTATCACCTGCTTTTTGTAGAAGAAGAACATATTGTTCTGTATTTTCCTCCAGATATAGATACTATATTGACTTTTGGTGTATCCTTACCCACATGCTGGACTTCTTTTGTTCTTGGGAAAACAATAAAATCATCTCTCCTTCACCTTTGGATGCTTTTTATTCCTTTCCCTCTGTCCCTGTGTGAATCTGATATTGCTATTTGCAGTGCTTTTCCTAATCCCACGTTACAGTTTGCTCTCCAAAATATGCCTTGAGAATTATTTTCCTCATAATTTTATATGGTAATGGTGTATTAAACCCTTACTCATTTCTCCAGATTCAACACTGAAGTAATTTGCAAAACACACTGCAAAATAACACTTATTTGCAAAAAAATTAAAAATTATCATGTTCATTTCAATCTAAGCAGCTGTTCATAGTACAACTACTGTTCACAGAAAACAGGTTTTATTATATAGAAGGTGTTTCAATTTAGACCCAAACTTTTCTTTTTGCCTTAGTTGTCTCACTGATAAATCTGAAATTATTTCTATGGTGTAGAGAATAAACAACTGTCTCACCTCCTTCTTTCTAAAATAGACAAATTCACTAACTTGAGGTGTGCATGGAGAATCAAGACTTAGACATGTAATATACTGGCAACTATCTTCCCCTCCACTATGTCTTTTCATATCTAAAGTCAGTTTAAATACGCACTGTGATCGTGAACACTTTTTTACATAAGTGCTGTTTCATATATATATATATAACACTCTAACCATATTGCTCTTTCTCTATCCAAAAAACTCTGATATCCAAAGTAATAACACAAAGAGAATGTGAGAATTTATATAATATCTTCACACTGCAAAATCAGCATTATTTACAATTGCCTGCCCTGAGAAACAGTCATCACAGGCCAGTATCACCAGTGGGGAGCTACCCTTCAGAAGCTACTGCCTCACAAAACCTCTTTCCTACACAAGCAATGCCAGTCACTTTCTTTGCATAAAGAAGTCCGCAAATTCAAAATAGCTAGTGATTAACTTGAATATATTTTAAAGACTAACTTTAAAAAACATGTTTGTATATAAGAGGTCTTCTGTGATCATTTTGGATAGCATTTTCAATACTTTAGCACCATAGTATACTCAGCACAGGATTTCATCTTATCTTTATAGTTACAAAAAATTAAACTAAATTAATTCACATTGTTACCATTACAGGAGTGGTACAGAGAACAGAATTTAGTCTCTAAAAAAATGCACAAATTTAGATGCAATCCAAAGCACTAATGTGTAAGCAGATTTCCTGAAAACTACTGTACTTCATTATGTAGCTCATGAGATTGCATCTTCCACACCTTGCTACTTGAGTAACCCAAAAATTCTGATTTTTCTTTGCTATTTTTATAATTACTAATCAGTCACCAAGATATGGATGTATGGACAGACCATTCAGTGGATAAAGCATTGGCAGGATGGCCACATGCAAAGAGTTTCAGTCAATGGCCCGATGTCCATGAGGAGACCAGCGACAAGTGGCGTCCCGGAGGGGTCGGTCCTGGGGCCACTGTTGGTCAGTATCTTTGTCAGTGACATGGACAGTGGGACCAAGGGCACCTTCAGCAAGTTTGCTGATGACACCGAGCTGTGAGGAGCGGTCAGCAGGCAAGAGAAGAAGGGATGGCATCCAGAGGGACTGGACAGGCTGGAGAGCTGGGCCTGTGCAAACCTCATGAGGTTTAACAAAGGCAAGTGCAAGGTCCTACACATGGGTCAGGGCAATCCCAGGAACATCCACAGGTTGGGCAGAGAGGTGACTAAAAGCAGCTCTGAGGAAAAGAACGTGGTGGGGGGCTGACAAAAAAGTCAACATGAGCTGGCAGTGTCTGATCACAGCCCAGAAGTAAAGTGGTGCCCTGGGCTGTATCCAAAGGAGACTGGCTAAAAGGTTGATGGAGGTGATTCTTCCACTCTGTGCTTCTCTCATGAGATACCATCTGGAACACTGTGTACAGTGCTGGGACCCTCAACATAAGGAGATGGAACTGTTGGAACAAGTTCAGAGGAAGGTCACAAAGTTGGTAAGAGGACTAGAGAAGGTCAGAGACCAGGCTGAAGAGATTATCATAGAATATCCTCAGCTGGAAGGGTGATCAACTCCAATTCCTGGCTGTGCACAGCACCAACCCCCAGGCTCATACCATGTGCCAAGAGCACTGTCCAAATACTTCTTGAACTCTGCCAGGCTTGGGGCTGTGACCACTTCCTTGGGGAGCCTGTTCCAGCACCCAAACACCCCCTGGGTGAAGAAAATGTTTGTAATATCCAACCTAAACCTCCCCTGACAGAACTCCAGGCCTTTCCTGTCACTGGGCACGATAGGGAAGATATCAGTGTCTGTCCCTTCTCTTTCCCTTTTAAGGAAGCTGTAGACTGCTGTGAGCTTACTCCTCAGTTTCTCCTTCTCCTCCAGGATGATCACACCATCATCTGAAAAGTGGCTGAGGCCACTTTTCATATGGCTTTCCCTCTAGATTCTTTAAAATCCTGATTGAGGAGAGTTCAGCCAGGAGAAGAGAAGGTTGCATGGAGATCCCATAGCAGCCATCCAGTATCTGAAAAGGCCCTACAGGGAAGCCGGAGAGGGACTCTTCATCAGGAACTGTAGATAGGACAAAGATTAATGGGTACAAACTGCAAGAAGAAAAATTTAGGTTAGATAAACAGAAATTCTTTACTGTGAGGGTGGTGAGGCAATTAAACAAGGTGCCTAGAGAAGTTGGAGATCTGTCCCTGGTTCATGACCAGGCTAGATAGGGCTTTGAGCAGCCTGGTCTAGTGAAAGGAAGGAAGGAACCCCCACAGCTACAGGGTTAGAACTACATGATCTTTAAGGTTCCTCCGAAAGGAAACTATTCTATGATTCTACATATATCAATGACTGATTTATATTTTCATTTTAAAGCTATGCTTTTTATAATAGTAAGTGAGATTAGTCATGCCATCAATGGGAAATAGATTTTTTTTAGCTCAAATAAAACAGTTAAGTGTTAGGTAAAGTTAAATACCCTTTAACAGCTCTTTCAACTTTTTTCTTTAAAAGAGTGTTTTTCTCTTCATTTTTTCTTTCTTTGAAGACTTGTAGTAATGTATGAACATAGTTTCTTGGGGAATGTAATATTTATTTAGGACTCTTTCCCCTGAACAGACAAGGTCTTTAAAAACCCCACCTTCCTAATTTTAATAATTATAATCCATGAAGACAAACATCTTTGTTTCATATTCTCTTGAACCCAGAACAACTTAGCTCTCTTACTGTGAGGAACATAGCAGACTCCTTCCTTTTCCAAAAAGTAGCAATGTTACAAATTAAACTGGTGAATGAATCTCCCTAAAGTTAAATACATCCAAATTGTTTTGGCTTTCAGCTGGTTTATTCTGTAATCATCCCCTCACATGATGCAAGTGAGACAGAGCAGAGAAAAAAGGAATTGGAGATACAGAGGCGATAAGTTTTTCTGGAATAATACAATGTGGATTTATGGTGAAAATTGATGCAGTTCCATAGCAGCATGGTTTATATGGGTTTGTTATTAACAGAAAGAAATTTTAACCCCAGGTGCCTTAACCTGAAAAAAATCCCAGAGATGAAGGAATTATCTGAAGGAATACATTATTTTTGGAAATCGTTTTAAAGGCTGAATACTGAGTTTATATGCATGAAAATAATTACAAATTGTATATAAGTATCATATATAATTAAATGCATAATCAAGAGTTCTTAAAGAGTAATTAATAACATTTTTAAAGTACTGTGAATGTATGAATTAAAACCTCTTAATTTGTTGCCTGCATGTTAGTCTTTTACTCCTTGTTTTTAAAATGTCTTCAATTACATGAGGTTATCAGAGTTTTGAAAATTCACTCACCTTCAAAAACTTTTCTACCCAAAGTCTTTAATTCTTTTTTTAGGACATTAATCTTTTCACAGTAACCAAATACAATGTGGTGTCAAAACAAAGGATTAGGACTTTATTTCTTCTTCTATGTATTCATTATGCTGACTACTGTATGTTTAAATAAGCCTTACTTTCTGACAAATAAAGCACAGAATAAGTAAAAATGAAACTATTTCAATCCAGAAAACAGATAAACAAAAAACTGCAAGGATCCTACATTAGTTTTTGCCATAGGCACAGGAAGGGTTAAGTAGAAGGTTTTATTTTTGGTTTATAGACACAATGTTATTTTCACTTGCCATCTCACATTTAGGAATAATTATTCAAGGGCCCAAGTGGAATCTTCAGAGTTCTGTTTCACAAAGAAAAACAATCCATAACTACTTCCAAACTAGAAAAGCATGTAAGCCAAGCTTTTAAAAAAAATTTTAATTGAGATAGTCAGATGCCAATTTCTGAAATAAATTATTCTTCTGACAATCTCCTAAGTCTATGACATCTCACAGAAGGCAGGAAAAAGCAAAGTGAAACAGACAACTCTTTAATTCCAAAGCTGCTGATGGATGTGAAGTTTCATTTTGGTTTCCACTATACATAAACACTCAGTGTCACTTTGAGAAAGAAATACGGGGAGAAAATGGTTTATTTCTATAAAGGACTCGGTATGCATTGGTATGTACCTTAGAGACATCCTGCTACCAGCCCCTGAACTTAAAACGGGCTGCTTCCGCTCCTGTACACCAGTCCTGTTCACAGGATATGAAAGAGATACACTGTCGCAGACCAACGACTCCTAAAGCACATTTATTTTGCCTTTTCTTTAGTTTTTAGCTTAACATTTTGAGAGCAACAGTCCTTTTGCTGAGTAATGTGTGTATTAGAAGCAGTCTAAGCTTTCATCTACCTCCAGCCATAAAGTTACTGTTTCAATCTGCCTCCTTACACCCAAAATCACTGCTGCATACGTCATGCTGGTTCTCTCTTACACCTTTCGAGCTTTCCACATTAAAGTGCTGTGATTCTCTCTATCAAAGAATTTGGAGCTAGTTCTGAAGAATGAAAGTGGTGACATCCATAATTAAAGTGAAAATCTTCAAGACTTTGCTAAACTGAAAACTGAAATTAAGGTTCTGCTGACAGTATTTAAAATTTACATGTCTACGGGATGGAAACGCCTGTGTTTTATACCAGTGGGACTGGACAGACATGACAACTTTACACTCTAACTTCCTAGAACAGAGGGTACTCTGAGGGGCTTCTTTTTGAAACATCTGACACTTGCAAGGAATGGCAAGATGAGCTACACTACCCTATGTGTAAAACTGAATCCTCTGCCAAAACAAGCTTAACATCTCAAAGCCTCTAAACACATCTTTGTGAGGACCAGTGGCCTTCTGAGTATGCCTTTCTCTTATGTTTTGTCCAAACTTATTTTAGTTCCCTCATCTTCTCCTCAAAGAAACCTAATGATCTATTTTTGTACTACCTGTCTCCCATAGGGTTCATCTTGTTTAAACCACTTATCACAAATATGAAAATGTTGAACTTTGGGGATCAGACCCTTTTCCAACTTGGAAAACCCCAAAATACAATAAAGAAACTTGTGAAGTTTGCCTCAATTTCTCAAGAACTGCATGGTGTAAACTCAAATACGATCCACATCACATGTGCAATTGTCTTTCCTTTTTTTTTTTTTTTTTGGAAAAAAGATGATCTGAAGTAGCAAGAACAATCAGTACCCAAAGAAGGAAAACCAAAACAGACTGACTCTTCAGTTAAGAGGTGTATGATATGATGAACAGGAAAATGAATAGGAAATGTTTCTTATACTTCCCATAACAGCAAAAACCAAAAAAGCAGGGAATACTTAGCGGAAAAAAAAAAAACACCAAAAATAATTGAAAACACAGCCAAGTTGCAGAATTTATTGTCTAATTGCATTGTGGAGCAACTAGACAAATTCAGGATCTACAGATCCATTATAGATAAGTAAACACTAAGTGCAGACCATAACTCAGGAAGCTCTTAAATTACTGTTCCCCAGTGACAAGAATGGTATGCCAAAGGAAGACTCACTCTGTGTTGTCTCATTATTCTTTATCCGTTCATTACTACCTAGGTGGATTTTTGGGCTAGTCCAGTAAAGAATTTCTTATATCAAAAGCTACTCGACATTTTTAATAAGTATAAAGATAAGGATTAACACTTCGCTAGCAGTACGGCAAAGAAGCTTTATGGAAAAGCTAAGGCAACCAGCAGATTAATCAAGTGCTTGAACTGGAGTAGTAACCCTTAATTTGGTTTCATTCAGACCAGTGACATTTCAGAGTTTGAGTTACAGACACAGATTGGAAACTGTAGGCAACATAAAGACAACTAGTTATTAAATTTAACTGTTTCAGGAATTTTTCTAATGAAATGTTTTCTTATCAGTGAGGCTGTTTTCATTAAATCAATTTTACCATGAGGAATTTCAATTCTTCCACAAATTTCATTTTCTCTGATCAATAAAATCATAAGACATTTTTTCATTCTTTGTAACATAAGTTGTAACATCTCAACATGACACTTAAAGCAACTTAATGCACTCTGCCTTCATGTAATTCAAAACGAATTTAACTTCCTTTTCCTATAAAAGTTAACATTATGGCCTCTCTTTGGAGTTCCTAAATCCCCTGCTATTCATAGAATCACAAGTCCTTCCTCAGAAAATTAGGCATTTCCTCACATTATGAAGGCAATAATCCCCACCTGCCCATCTAGGAAGCACAGAAGAGATAAAACTCTCTGCACATTCTGGGAGAAATAACTCGGCCGAAGTTCTTAATTCTTTGGGGTAAATAATACACTAAGGTTCCTAAACAACAGCACCTTGAAGATTATATGCCAAAGGCAAATGCAGGTCGAAGGATCACAAGTCAGCTCAATGTCAACATTCCCCAAAAATATGAGAATTTCCACGGTTAAGAAGTTAATATCAACTGACTTCCACCCAGAAAAATGCCCCCAACTGACCTCTATGGTTCCTCCCAAACCCTTCAAAAAAACCAAATCGTGTTTGTCAGAAATTCCATGTTGAAAATTCTAAGTATTAGCTAGCTCTTCATAGAAATGCTTTTAAAAGGGCCCTGATGTCTGAAGGTTAATTCGCTACGAGGCAAAGCAGAAGACCTGAAAACACAACACTTTTAGGAGCAGAAAGCCAACCCACAAATCCAGATTACTCAACCCCAAAAGTGAGGTGTTCCACCCAGTCTCAGCACTTCACACCCTCAATGGAGATATTCAGGTAATCACGTACCTGGGATACCAGTGCTAGAGACCTGTGGCAAGGCAAAGCCTTGCCTTCTAAATTAAAACACATATGTTAAAAGTACCAGGATAACTGAGATAATGGTATCTAATATAATTTTCCTTTTGGAATGGGTGCTGGTGCTCTTTAGACCATCCCCCAACATTAGCACAGGGTTTTTTAGCTACACAACAAACTAGATGGGGAAGCAGATCCGGGTTTAAAATGTCACAACGAACAAAATAATATTTTAAACGTAACTTATTTTCCAGTATCATGTTGCATCACTAGTGATCAAAATCTCTGTCATGCAGAGAGGCAGGAAGGAGCAGCCAGATGCAGGAAAAGTGGCACCTGTGCTAACTTATGCCAACAAAACATTAATTTTATCTGTTTCATTTAGGGCTGATGGAACAGAAAGGAGGTCTAAAGATGCTTACCAGTAAGCTGTTGTGTTGCAGGTAAATTATAAACAATAACTAAAACAGGCCATCATAATTTCACTGTTACTTTTTCCCACCACTTGTATCAATTATAAGACTATTACAGCTCCTGAAAAATCACTTTAATTACTTTAATCAGTGGAAAGCTAGTCATTATGAGGAATAACTCGGTTGTTTTCCTTTAATTTTTTTTCTGCCTGCTAATAGGCATCACAAAGTTTTTTTTGTTTTACTTTGAAACGAAAAACTTTGTCAGTAACTAGAAGATGAAACCAAAACAGAAAAAATGTCTTTTAAAAGGATAGCTGGGTGCAGCTCAGAGACCTTGTTGGTTCTGATGGCCTTTGCAGATATAGTTCTCACTGAAGATTGCTCTTCCCTGGAATTGCAATTTCTCCTTTCTCAGTGATGTCATTTCACAATGCTTATGACTCTTGAGAAACAGCAGCACTCAGCGATCAATTACAACTGTTCTTGTGCAAATACCTTTAGAACATTTTGTTCCACTGTCCAACATGTCTTACAGTCTGGTTTTATCTTCCCTATTCTCTTTTCCTCCCTTCTCACAATCAACTGCCCCCTGCTAACTGAGCCCATAGAATATTAAATACATTTTAAGTGTTGCAATGTTCCTCCCGATTCAACAAATCAAGTCAAAGCCTTAAAGAAGGTCATTTCACCCACATCCCATCACTATTTCTCTGGTTCTCCTATAAGGGAAGTTTCCTGACAAATAAACTATTTCACAGTCCGACTGCTCCCACCCCGAAGGTGTCCCAGACCCTTCCCTTAGGAGTAGCACTGGAGTTCATCTGTTCTCAGACGGAGAACACAGGAATTTCATATCCCCCCAAACTCGCATACTTCTCAGAAATTATATAAAACTCACCAGCTCTCCGAAGAGCTCAATGACTTCACAGCAGCTTTCATACAAGGCAGGAAACTGGAGCTTGGGATGGATCAAAACGGGAACCCCAAAAAGTCCCCATTCCACTCAGACTAAAAGCTGCAATTGAAATGCACCCGGAAGCCACTCAGCTCCATCCTCTATTGTTTGGATACCTGGGTCCAGCCCCCTGTAATTGAGGACATTCTCAATCCAAGAGTCTCCTGACTCGTGAGTCATCCTACACTTTGATGAGTAGTTAACACCACATTCGATTTCTCAATTAACTTCGAATTGAGTTTGGTAGGTTTTTTTTAGTGTTGGTTATCAGAAAAAACCCACCTCTTAACCTAACAACTGCAGACAGAGAATTAGAAACAAAATAAACCACACCAAATAGAAAGCCAACTTTAAACGAGAAAATAAAGTAGAATTCAGGTACTGCAGATGGGCTAGAACAAAGTTCAGCTAGCTCTTGCTCAACCTGCTTTTTAAATTTACTTTTCCCACTCTATCCTTTTCTTCATCTAGCCACGAATCAAATTTACTTTAACTCAATTTTGTTCCCACCTTCTTTCCTACTCCTTTTAAGTCCCCAGGACACACACACACAATGGGAATGAATCAAATCAATTTAGCAAGAGCTGCTTCTCTGGTTCAGTTCAATAACCTTTTTACTCCTCTTCAACCATATCTGCAGCTTCCAAAGATTTGAGATCCAGTTTTGTTTCTCATTCATTACATTTTGGGAGCAAATCCTTTATGATTCACTTTGTTCAGTTCTTCTTTACAGGTATACTCTTCCCTGCTGCACCAGACGGTGTTTTAACGAGAATGAATAAATTCAGAGACATGGGAGCAGCAGAATAGATTCACTGGAATTTAAAAATAAAAACCAACACAAACAACCAAGCTAGGACCACCACAGATGTAATCCTGGTTTCCATCAAGGTTTTCTGCTGGCTTGAATCTTACATTTTAATATCATTAGCTGCATCCTACATTTTAAGGAAAGGCCCACTTTTGATGTTTTATATTGTATAATCAAAATGATAAATACTATCTTTTAAGCATAGTTGGCAGGTTTTTCTGAACAGGACAACATAGTGTGATGTTAAAGGTGTGAAAATATTTAACTGCTTCTGCTTTTTTATTCAGGAAATGCATCATTCTTAGTCCTTAAGAATTAAGGAAACTCAGAGTTTTATTTACATTTTATTTTTAAAAGGATATAAACTAAAATTTTGCTACAATGCATGAAGCTTATATTTCTTATTATTTTTGTATTATTTAACTAAATAAATAAGTTATTTAACTAAAAATAGGTTATACACTTAAGTACTTGATTTTTGTCTTTAATTAACATTATTTTATTATAAATCATTTTAAGAACATTATCTGTAGCAGGGAGCTAAACTTGGATTTCCATCTACGCTTCAAGATATCGAAGTAAAATATCTGAACTCATACCTATTCTTTTATTTAGATAGGAATATATAATAGATTGATTTGCAATGAAAAGTGTTTTCCAAGCTCTTAGTAAGTTACTCTATTGACAGCTAAATAAGCTGGAAGGAAGAAGATGTGCATCTAGAAAAGGTTTGCCACTACTGCTACGTATGGATTAGGTACCTAAATTTACCCGCCCACAATTCATTCAGTGATGTAGGTTCTATGGTAGAAAAATACACACTATTTTATATTTTGCTACTGTTTCCTGTACCTTGGTAAGTTATAGAGAGTTCAGTCTTTAATGGTTGTATCATATTTTAAGTAAGTTTTTTAATGAAGTTAAATACTTATTTAAAATACACCTAATAATATAATCACATATTCAGATTTTTGTATTTATCTGCATAGTTTTGCTTATTTAGCATAATATCCTTACTTTAATGTTCTATCAAGACTAATTCTTTTTAATTCCTCAGGTTCAGCTTTCTTGCAGCTACATAAGAGTTACTGTATCTGTTAAATGTTATTACTTCACTGCCTGAGTCTCTCTCCAGAGAAAGAGAAGTTATAGTAGTAAACATTGCCTAAATTAAACTCAGAACAAAATCTAAATTTAAAGAACAGTTTCAGCCAATTTTTTAGACTAGCAGTGAGGATCTGCTAATGCACAACAGCTGGGGACAGCTATTTAGACCTAGGAAATGAACAGGGAAGTATGTCAAGGAACATCAGGAGCCCCAAGCAGAGTATATGAGGATTTGTTCAGATAACCTCCTATCTGAACAAATCCATGTTTGCTTTTTCAGATCCATGAATCAACATAAGCTTCTTTTACGTATCCTTATGAAGTGTACCCAATGCATGTATATCTTTGTAACTTCTTCTGGCCTAAGCATTACTTACAGGTTTCACACGTGAGAAAACAAACAATTTTTTGAATATATCTTAAAGCTGTTTGAGAAAAAATAAATACCAAGTCTAAACAATGGCTAGTTTGCTTGAGTATGCATTTTCCACATAAGTAAAAGTTGTAGGATTGGCTTTGTATTCTTTCAGAAAACAGAAATGGACATCCTACTACTTAGCAAGACACCAGCATTTACTTTATGCTGAATTGTTTCAATTTTAAATACCTAGTTTTATAGTCAGTGTTGTGGTTCAATCACACCAATGCAGTTTGAGAGAGATTTTGCTGACTACCAACAACACTAATGCATCAAACTCAGAAGAACCAGATCGTACTGTGACACCAGAGGGAATATAAAAAAATGCTCAGCTTGGCACCTGACAAACAACTTGAAATCCTGCTGGTAAGCACTTAGTTACATCGTTGATCCAAAAGGACTGAAAATACAGTAAGAGAAAGAAAAGAGTAAAGAGTGCAAGAGGGTCAACAGAAAGAAACAATACTGTACACTCAGAAAAACGAGCATTAAAGACAACTCCAAATCACTTGCTGTGTTCAGTTCTTAAGGTGGAAGAATAGATGGTATGTTTTTTTAATAAGGGCTTAAGGAAATATTGTTTGAGAATAAGGATTCAAGAAGAGAAGAGGGAACAGAGTGTCTGTGAAAGAAGCCAAGAAAAAAGAAGGTGAGAATTAGGATAGCACAAAGGGTATGAAGGTTGCACGTAGACAGTACTGTACAGCAGTAGTGTCATCACAGAGACAAGCAGGTGACTTTTTAACATTGCATGCAATAACAGATTTACAAGTGACTTGGAGTAGAAGATGGGAGTAAAATGGCCAAATGGAAAAGCTGGAAAAACACTGTGAATGAAGAAATGGACTACAGCCCTGTGAGCATAGCAGTTGCCTGGCTGAGTCTCTACAGCACAGTGGTTTGAGACATGAGTTCCTGGCTACACTCAATACTCACAAAGGATCAAATATGAACTTAAACTCCAGCGAAGACTGTGGTCTACCAAATGGGCTCAGACTACAAGTCACACTCAAATTTCACTGAAGTCTACACAAAACTCATCTGCTCAAGATGTGTGTAAAAATAATTTAAGCATTTCTGAAAAAAAAAAAATTACTTTGAGAAACAGAAATGCACCGCTACTTAGTTTTTTTCTCAGGCTAAACAAGAAACTGAACAGCATTGAAATTATCATTTTCTTTAGGTATTGCCTTTCAGAAAGATGTTGTTTTTTCTCAAGAAAAGCTTTTGGATATTTTGTGGTATCTTTACAGTTGTGCAATATATTTGGAACACCTTATTCCCCCTAGCAGCCATTTAAGGTCTGAATTTGAATTCTCAACATAAAAGAATGGTTTTCATTATTTCTCTTGCAGTGCAATTCTTAATGTGATTCCAAGTTTAAGGATCTAGTGTGGGTATAAACAGGTAGATGGACAATTACATTTCATCAAACTTTCCCATAATCTGGCATTGACAGAGATTTGCGTACCTTCCATCAATCTTCTGTGCCTTCTTTATTTTATTATGAAGTTGTTTTGAGCAATATTCCTTCACAGAACTGAGTGCATCTTGAGAACATGGTATTCTACAGAGGGTTTCTCTAACCCCAAGAATCAGAGAATCAAGCTTCCACTTTGGAAGCTTATAAACAAACAGATTTTTAAAACAATTACTTGAAGAAATGAAGTTTTCTTGGGAAGGAAATGGAGGAATAAGGTTCAAAAGCCCTATAAATTGTCTGAGCTGCCGGGACAAAACAATTATTTATAACACTGGAAAACAGAGAGCCTTCCAGGCAGTCTTTTGCCACTTCTCCATGTACATCTGCTACCACTGGGACACAGATAGTATTTCTTTCAGAGGATGTTTAAACTCAAGGGCAGAATTTAAGGAGGTACTAAGCGCTAGCAGTGAGGATGTAATCTAGTACTCTGATTTGCTCTTAGAGAAGGTCACTGACCTGCCTTGAAGAACAATAAGATTACAAAGCATTTTGAGGCCAATTTATTCCTTTTGAAAGCAGAGGAGGAAAATGTGAAAGACTTTCTTCAACACTTTGTTTTGTTTTCTATGAAAAAACTTTGGAAAATACGGTGATAAGAGGACAAGACAAGGACCATTTAGAGCCAGATACTTAAACTGAGAATTCATTCTACTGGGAATGAACAGAAGCCCTTTAATGGCTACTTGCACAAAAGGATTCCCCACTGGGTGACCTGCTACCTGCTATTTCTTGCTTCCCTCCTTTTAGGGACTTTTTTTTTTTAATTAAAAAAAAAAAAAAGACACTGGCATAGTGATTGAACAGATGCATACTGTACTTATTCACAGAACTAATTCTTCTGAGAAGGATAAAATTTATATTATAGCTGAATTTTTCACATCCAGTCATAAAAATAGATTAGCCAGCACTGGAATAAAATCCTCACAAAAAAAAAAAAATAGTTGTCTCCTCCCTCCCCACTGGAATACATAAAAAATAATAATATATACAAAAACTGTGGCCTAGCAGTCAAGAGAAACACTAGTTTTACATCAAGGGAGTAGAGAAATACAGGGAGACTAAAGGTTGACATCACCCCAGCCCCCACACAAACCCCCAAAGAACCTGATCATCATCATCATCATTCTCTGCAGATTTCCAAAGAGCAAGTCAAAAGATCACCTGGCTTCCTTCCAGGACTACCAGCTTGTCCCCCATATAGACAGCAATGAACATCCCAAGAAGATTGGACTCCCCACAATGAACCCCTGTTGCACATGGTTCCTTGTACCTCCACTTTAGAACCAAGCATCCTAAGCTTCAGCCAAGCAGGCTGTTTGTTGTGCTGCTCGTTGTCTCCAGAGATACACTCAGGCTGTGCTGTAAGACTGTATCAGACAGGGAATCTGATGGGGAGCTGCCTTCAGCCTATCATTTCTAAGCATCAACCTGACCTTGCTCATGCTGGGCAGTCCAAGCTAGCTCTTTTATGTTGCTTTGTTTCTCATACCAGGGAAGGGTTTAAACACACGTTGGTTTACAACGAATGATGAAAAAAATCCTGTGTCTGAAACATTAACCAGAATTCCTCCAGAACTGTATTCATAAAATATTGTTTGAGGCATTTTTAGAGCAGATTGTATCAGGAAATAACAACTTGGTGGACTGAGTCATACACATCACTTGTATTTGTTTGAGAAACCCCTGCTGATAGCAGGCATTGTCAAAGTATCCCCTGTGTCAGCAAGGTACAACTGAACGGTACCAAGTCAAAATGGCATGGAGTTCTTTTGATGTATGGCATAACCAGGATCTTTCTGGGAAACATCTGTGCTGTGTGTTCTTGGGAATATGAATGGGAAAATTTACACACAGATAGCCCTGAGTGGTCGGGTTGATAAGGGCTCATGGTGGTTCTCTGAAAGGGGCAGAGGCCCTGAAGTGGAAGGCAATTTAAATGAAAAATTCCTCCCATAGTGGTGTGCTCTTCTCAATGTACCAATGTCTGAGCCTTTCCAACAGTGGGGTAAGTGTTATTAGATTAGATTAAAATCTAGATTAGAAAGTGATGAAAATTTCTTGGTTTATTTCTATGCACCTACATCAAGACATCTATTACCCATATATCCACATACTAACAAACATACCTCCCAAAAATAAGATTTTGCTGTTAGAAGAGATGTAGAGGATGAGCACTGCTGCGGCTGACAGTGGCTATAGAGTTCTGCATGTATGTGCAGATTAGCACTATGTACCACAATAAAAAAAAACCCAGTCTACTGTCTAACGTTACTAACAGCGCTCTCAGAACTGCTATTACCAGGACAACAAAGCGACCCTTCTCTTTTCATACAGTTGGTTTTCAATTGCTCAGCCCAATTATAAAATCTTGTGCTTTTACAAAGTAGGCACCAGAGGGAGACCTGCACTTTAGTTCAACTATGAAATAATGCTGGCAGGAGTCATTCAAAAGTGGACAATCAAAGCCTCTTGGCCAATATGCTCTAGGTGGTTCTGGGTGGAATTGTGGCTAATGGGAGCACTCAGACAGGAACCAGCACAGGCAGACTTCTCCTTTTTAATGGCACAAAAAAACTTCAGAGTGCTCCATGAAGAAAAGCCAGGTTCCCAAATTTCAGGCTGCAGATGAGTACACAGCAACCAGTTCGAGCATAGCTGGGAAAGACCTGCTCTTTGCCACCCACTGCCCCAGCTTATTATCATCACATCCTGCTGACGGTTACCACTTCTCAAATCTTTTGGCTGAGCTGCATATATAAGAACTCCCTAAACATGTCAGTCAAAATAAGCTAGATCAGCTTAAGTAATTTAAATAACAAATCTTTCCTAACATGGCTCAATTTGACTGAATTGGATTAAGGAGAGCTCCTATGAACAGCTCAGCCAGCAGACCAGAGAGGTTACAAACCTCAGGTAGAGGGCAGTGATGAATGCTCTGGGGTGGACTTGCTCTTTTCATTGACAAAGCTACTGCTGAAGAAAATATATGTATTGTAGGCAGGTTGCTGCTGTTTTGTAAGCCTGACAGGAGATATCAAGAGATACTATATGGACAGGAAATACATTACTCTCTTAAAAACAGGTACTCTTAAGTTTAAGTGGTGAAAGGAAAAGAGAAATAGCTTCTAGGAAGCAGGTAAGAGCCCACAGAATTCATTCCATGAACATGAAGTTGAGCACATTAACTGGAATACATGTAAACAAAGTGAAATAAAATCATTATTATGAATTACAGGCCTGATAGTATGGAAAAAACTCCCAACTCCTTACCAATACAGCTGGATCACAACATTGATTGTTTGAAAAATAGGAATGCTACTTAGAAGAAGTCCCCCAATCTATAATTTTTCTCACTATGCAAAGGGAAAAAAAAATTCAACACACTCATCAGATCCTCATATGCTATCCAATTTAAGAAAATTATTGAAAAACAAAGAGTAAAGAGCAAATCCGATAAGAGAAGCAAACTTCGACTCTGTTCTCTTGTGATAAAACAACAGGCAAACTTAAGTCAAATTTCTAGGAAGTTTTCTTAAAAATTAGGAACTTAGGCTTTTTATTTTTGTTTTAAGTAGATACAACTCCAGTTTGTAATTAACAAGTTCACTCTAGATGCTTGCAACCAATACAAAAAGTTGGTATTTCTACTACAATTATTATACCTTTAATGTAATTCTCATACCACTTTAAAGATATTTCATTATAAGGGAGTTGGTAGTGAAATAATGGCAAATATTAAGTTTTTTTACAATGGCAGTCTCTCTTAGAAGGTATATAACCCCCAAAGTTGTCAGCAGCTTCTGAAACTCAGTAGATTAACAATCCAAGGATGCTTTTTCACAGCTGTTTAAAGTAATATCCACGGGATTGCCAAAATTTAAACTGAATCTGACTGCGGAAGAAAATCTGGCCTCAAACTAACTATTAAACAAAACAGGAGGGAAAAAAAATAATTGGGGGTTATGAGGGAGGCTTTTCAGCTGATAAACTCCCTAAGATATCTCTGTATGGAGTCCTGACTACACATGTTGGTAGAGGGAATACTCAACTGAGAAGATGAGGAAAGGGCAGGATATCAATATATATTGCCTCAGAAATATGTGGGAATCTCTAGTCCTTGAGAATAAGGACAAACAGGAGAACTTATGCATGGCAGGTTTTTGCTCATGGCTTATGCTTCTCGTCTGGGAGCACCAAAGGGAAAGAACCCCTTCCCAGTGAATTCATCTGAAAGGGTACGTTAGCTGTGCACCTTCTAGCTCTGTCAGTTATCACTGCAAATGGTTTTCTTCCCTGACCACAAGACCTATGATCCAGTCTATGCATAAATTAGATATAAAGAGAATTAAGAACACACAGGAAACCGTTAATCTGCTGTTTCCTCAATCGAAAATATTTCAATTTGTGACAATAACAACAGTATTTTTACAATGCGGTACAAAAATCTATAAAGAAAAAAAAAAGATGCTTAGGCATAGTTCTTGAGTTTTATTAGATTTATCTAGTATATATGAACAAGGGGCTAACCTAAATTTGATTTGTTTATATTGTCTTTATCAGGCAAGCAAGAATAATCATCTCATAATGTGGTGGAAGCTGAATTTGAAGATTCTTTTTTGTTTTGTTGGGGTTTTTCTGTGGTAACACACATTGCCAATTAACTGTATCACAGAGCAGACTCAGTATAATTTCAATTACATTGTATCACTTTTTTTTGGTTAGTCATATGGTCTTTGTCAAAGTAGTTTAAAAAGTTACAGTGAACTATTAAAATGTGCACTAACATAGGGAACATTTGTCTGTGGCTACACTTTCTAGTTCATTTCCATGAATAATATTCAAAGGTAGTCTGGTCTATTTTCAGCTTGCAACTAAATCATCAAGTTGTCACAAAATGCAGTACATCGTACCTGCTTTCTGTTGTCCCACAAACATTAGCATTGTAGTGCGGAAGGGGCGGGAAAATGAAGGAAAAGATTAAGCCTGACTCAATTTCAATAAGCCTGATCATTTTGATAGATACAGTGAGTAAACTCACTAACTGCAAAAGCACAAAGAAACAAAATTCATAGGACTTTGCATTCTGCGAAATTCATAGTTGTTTCTCCTGTTTGGGTCACATTTTCTTACATGTTTTCCACATTTCAAAGAATGATAATTAAAGAGGTAAGATGCTAGTTTTCTTCCCAAAAGAAGCAGTACACACTCATGTACAAACACAGATTAACCATAAATCTGCAACATGTCCCAAAGAAATGATATAGAATCTAAATACACAATACACCGTCTCAAGAGTTACATCACAAAATAACATTCAGAGATTGCCACAAAAAACTACCTATATAGATACATAAGCCTGTCAGTGCTGTTCATTACTGAAGTTAAAATATATTTACCTTGATGCATCATTTTCCAGTCTAATGTCTTCGAAAAATAAGATATCTTAAATCTATTATACATGTAGGTCTTGAAAACAGCATTTCATTACTACAAATATTTCTCAATAAGATACTGATTATATTACAAGCATATCTTGTGAAGAATCTTAACCTGCAGACATAATTTGGGCAACTTTACTGCTGGAAAGCACTGAAGTAATTCAGAGACCTTTATCATAGTAAAAAAAAAAAAAAAAAATTAAAAAATGTAGCATTTAAAACAGAAACCCTAGAATTCAGGAAATCAAATTAAAGATTTTCTGATTAAGATTTTAGATGCTCAAGTCAAGCATCCAAAAGACTCTAGGCAAGCTCAAAAGTTACATATCAAACTCAAATTCTGCTGTAAAACTGCTACAAAGCAAAACTGGAATAAAACTTTTTTAACCACAAAAGCGTTCAAGGACAAACTTTTGAAAACTCAGTGTCATTTGGAAGGAAGTAGGATTTTATACAGAGCCTCCACTTTTCTCCTCCTTCATTTCACATGCAACTTCATCTTTTGCCCACAGTTACTCCAGTGCAATAGTGTTTCTGGAGTTCAACAAGACAGAATGTGGCAGGTAGTGACAACAAGTGACAAAAATCTTCATCCAAACAGTTAAAACCAAAGGAGAAATTGCACAAAATAAACAAAACCTGCAAAAACAGCAGATTCTGACATAGTCACCTCTACATTCATCAAAAAGAAAGACCTACTTAGTCTTTTTTGTGTTGTTTATGTACTAAATTGAAGACAAAGCTCAATAGCTGTGACATAGTTAAAAATAGCTGTACGGCTTTAGCATGGCAACTCATACTGCTCCACAGGAAGAATTATTCTCCTGGTCAAAATATTTGCCTTTTCAATGAGCTGAACTTTCAGGTCATCTGTTAACAATGTAGATTCTTTCCTGTCTAGAAGAACTTTATTGTCTCTCCTTTAACAAATAGCAGGGTATTGTTCCCAGCTGGTTGCTAATTCACACAATTAGCATGCAAAACTCTTTCTAAATGCTATATGGAAGATATATATGTTGCCTGGATGATCACATATTTTGATTTAGTAAATTTCATACTTAGTTCCTCTCTGTGTAAAATAAAATTTAAACTTGTCTTTATTATATCCTCTCATTACAGCCCCAACCTTCTCTTTCCCCCTCTTTTTTCAGCCTTCCCAACAAAAACACAAGTGCACAGTACAACTGTGTGCCCTTCATGCCAAAAACACTTTTCAGAGCAAATTTTGTATATTATCTGTGTAACTAACAACTACTTAGTGTGCCTTCCTGTATAAGAGATAATTTCACTCCAAAATTCCTGCATCAGATCATGATATTATGCTAGAACTAAAGGCATCTTTTTTGAATTTTTTTTTTTCCCTGATGGAAGAACATCCTTAAAAATAAGATGTTCCCATAGATAACTGACTTCAATTTTAAATTTATTATATTTCTATAATTAATATACCCGAGTTCAGCTCTGAGCTCCTGCATTTTGTCATCCAAAACCTAGTGTACCTGAAGGACTACTTTGTCTGAAATCTTTGCCCCATGTAAGTACTTACAGGCCATCAGTCACCTTTGCTAAATACTACACAACAGTGAGCTTCTCCAGACTCCTGCTATATGCCAGGGTTTGCTGACTTATTTGTTTTTAAGGTTTGCAGTTGTCCTTGACATGGTTTTCTAAAACTTTGTAAGTTCACCTAGGTTTTGGGGTTTTTTTCACTTTAAGCTCAAATAAGATACAATTTTCTAACATCTCACTGAAAGCTACACAGCAAGGTAACAGCACACCTAACTCCACTTGAGATCTCCAATATCCATACCAAGAGACTGCAATGTGCATTTTAGCTGCTGTATTGTATCACCAAATTACTCCTTCCCAAAGCACCACTCTCCATTCTGCAGGTATGACCCTGCTGTCAGGACAGGTATCTTCAGCTACATTAATGTATGTTCATGAATGAGCCCCATCAACTCAGCACAGACCATCCCTCACACTTATTAATCCATCCAGTTTTGCACATATGCATTTTACCAGAGATTACATTCTATTTTCCACCAGATCATTACCCAAATCCTCAAAGCAATGGGCTGTGAAAAACTTATATAAAATCCAACATGAATGTCCTTAATCTATTACTGCTTTATGATCTGTCAGTCAACCAGTTAAAAATGGATTTCATATGGACCGTGTTGACTTAGGAAAGAGATAGATTTCAGAAATCAAAATACCATGCAGTACTGCATCAGGTGCTTTACAAAAGATTACTATATGAGTATTTTTGTCAATAAGAACTTTCAGCCTGAGAGTAAAGAAGTAAGTACAGATCAGTTCAAATTGTCATGAACACTTGGGCAAGCAGTGACTCTGCTTTCTTTAATCTTCTGCTAAGTAGCTCTCATTTCAACCTTTTACAGTTCTTTTTGCAATCAGCATCAACCTGTCCAGTCTAGTACTTATGTTACATCTTGGCCCATCCTATCTAATTTACACTTCTAAACAATTAAAACTAACACAAAACAAAATACAAACCCAATATCTTAGATATCTTCAGCTGGTTGAGGTTTTTTGTTTGTTTTAAATCCTGTCTCCAATAGACTAAAGAAAAACTTAAATTTGTTTGCTTCTATCAGAATAAAGAAATATTTATTTGTAAGTTACAGCAAAATGAGAAGAAAACACCCAGATTTTGACCACAAAAGAACTGTAGTCTGACTCACAGCATGTTTTTAAAAAAATCACAGAATAATATTTTTTCAGTATTTCTGTCTCAACTATTAGTGTTCCTGTCTAGTAGTCACGTGTTGTTACTGGCTTTTTTTTTTTTTTTCTCTCAATAGATAAGAGAATTCTCATATTGTTTTTAACCCCATGGATAGAAGTTTTATGATTAAAGTCTATATAATCTACTATGAATGGTCTTTTTGTTGTGACAGCTAATAGCCACTACTGTTCATGGCATTTTCTCTGAATCTTCATATATTTGAATAGTCACCTCTGCCTTACTGCATTATGACAGTTTCATATCTATCCCAATGACCTTTCATTGCAGGAATTAAAAAACACCTGAGTAACTTTTATTTGAAAGTAATGTAACTTTGAGACAAAATTGCTTTCTTCATATTTTCAGTAAAATCTGTATGACATTATTTCTTTATTAAATATTTACATTTATTTTATTACATTATTCCCATTAAAAGTGATTGCGTATTACTGGCAAAGCCAGTATTGGTAGAACATTGAAATAAGCAATGATAACTATCAGTGCTGATTATTTTCATGGAAGTGATCTTATATATCGTTTCACTCTTGTCAGAAGAGTAAAAGTGAAGAGAACACAACTGCTTTTTCTCAGAAAAATATGATTAATGACTTACATATATTAGTAATTCCAAGAAAATGTTAATAATCATCACCTAATGTAACCACTCTGAAGTAACAGTGCATGGTTTCTTTGCATCTAGACATTTAGAGGAAGATTACTCTGTCACATAAATCCACGGAAAACGTGGCTTGCTTCTAAAAATAGAAAAAGTAGACCTTACAGAACTTTCTGAGGCAACTTTCTATCTTAAATATATACTTTATTTATTTACTTTTATCTTGTGAAAAATCAAAACCAGAATGTTTAATTCCTTGTTTTCGGTGTGTAAAGAACCCAGTGTCTAGGCCAGGTTGGCTGTTAAAACTATGTCAGAACTGAGGAAGAGTGGAAGTGCCAATAATAATGGACAGTTTTATAATTTGATTCTGCTCTTACCAAAGTGTGGCGATCAATAAAAATTGGCACACTGAAAGTTCATTTGACTTATTTATTTACATGTAAGCAGCCTAAAGTGTTCGCTGTTTGTTTTCAATAATTTGTTGGCAAGCAAATAAATTTGAATATATTGGACTGAGTTTCTAGACAATGATCAATAGACTTTTTTTCCTGACCATAATCTTATTTTCTACTTTTAAATTATATATTAAATAATTTGTTTGGGGTTTTTTAACTAAATGATGGACCAATGTCAATGGCTGGCAATACTACTAAATTGCACTGGTTTAGAAGCTAAGTATAGCTTTAACACTTATTGCTACATGCACCTGTTAAAACAATGAGTCATCTGAATGTACATTCAGTCAATTTTAATTTTTGTGCACTACACCCCTGGATAACCAATATTTTAGGCTATTTTATGTTTTCAAACTGCATACAAATGCAGAATTTGTAATAAGCATATTAAATCTTTTCAATAAAATTGTCTTTAAAATGCTGAATATAGTCTAGTATTTTATAATATTTACCACACAGAAATAATAAATTTCCTAATTATTACATATACCTAAAAATTGAGTGAATATTTTTACTTAATATAAGCAAAATAAGGGGCTTACACACAAAGAACTGAGAACATTGGATTTGGGGCACTTAAAGCACTCAGCTACTTTCTAAAGTCTCACTCAATTACTAGTTCTATGTTCCCAAATACTTCCATAAAACAGCACTGGCTTTGTAGTCTTTTGTATTAATAGGTGTTTTTCCTTCCTAACAATTTTTTATTTATATATTGGAAGGGCTTAGAGAGCAACGCAGTTTACTTTCCTTATCAGTTTTCCCACCTTCACGTAAACACACTCAAAACGAAAATAATTTGCTCCTGCCTGGGAAACTGAAACCAAAAGTAATTAAAGCCTAGGTTTTTCTACCCAAAAGATATTGACAGCACGTATATGCTGAACTTTAATTCCATTGGACGGGCTAAAAATAATCTTTATGAATATCAGCATTTTAAATGAAATGCAGCTTAAAGTGAGCTCAACTACAAGAAGACATCCTGTCTCATCCCACTCCCTGCCCACTGCCCACTCAGTGAATAACCAGAACACTTAGAAATAGATTATACTTTTAAACTACACTTGTATGTCACCTGCATCTTCAAACGGGGTTTGCACAACAGCCTCAGAGCATGTTACAGTATAACCAGAGTGGACAAGGAAAATATAACCTTACACTGCGGAAGAATTTTCATTACTTGCATTGCACACTAAAGGTAATAAGTTTCACCAAGCTTTGCAACTACTATGGTGAAAGTAAAATTCAGGGAATTGTAAAAGTTTTTCAACACTGAGAAGTAACAGGAATCCCAAATTCTTGCAAGCACGCATTTGCCATTTTCACAAAAAACTGAAGGGTAACCAGCCACTAAAACATCCAGCACAGCATCTTCTGCCGTAGCTGTGCTCGCCTGCCAGGGATGCAGCCCTTTTCCCGCAGGAGCGCCGCTCCTCAGCCCATCCCGCATGGGCTGCGTGCCCTCAAGGTGGAGTCCGGGGCTCTGAGTCAGCTCAAGCCATGGGCAAGAAGCTGAGCAGTTGCACTGCAAGTCTGTCCAGAGAGTTGATCCAGCTGAAAATTAAGCTTGCAGTTTGACAGATCCTTTTTTTTTTTTTTTTTTTAACAGAGCCAAGTCATTGCTGCAACCATCCCCCCACATCTAACCCATTTTCTCCAGTCTCTCTTCAAACATGCCATATATTCCTGTTTCTTCCCTTGAAGTGGCACTTCTTGGATTTCAACCTTGGCCAGTCAATAAATTGCCAGAAAACGATTTCTGTAAAAGCAGTGGGCAACCTTCAGCTAGGCAAGCTTCCTTAATGAGCATTCACCTCACCCAGAGACAGAAATCGGTGCGGGTGCAAAAGAAGGAGGAAGACAGTGATGGCAAGCAAGGCTTGTGGCATTTAGATTTGTTTAAGCTGTACAGAAAAGAGCCCTAGTACTCAAAGTTGGAAGTGGACAGTCTCCTAAGTGTTAAATATCACACCATTCAAAGAAACATGAAGGGAAAAAACAAGACAAACACTGTCAGGATATACAAAGTTTTTCCCTGGTCTCAGGGCTTGCTCACTGAGGCTGTTTTTTTGTGGCCATCACTCAGAAGCTCAACAGCTTCAATAACCTTCCACACCTGCTTTGTCATCCTGGCAAGTTCATGTACAGCCACGCACAGAAACAGGCTGAGGAACTGCTTTAACCAAACAAACACTTCTGAGCCACAGTTTTTTGTTTGGTTGTTTTTAATGATGCCAGATCAATTTTCGTATCCTCTTAAAACATGGCCATGCTGCCGTTGTGGCTCAAACAGAAGGAACATCTGAGCAATCCAAGCAAAGACAACTGAAGTCAATCATAAAGCACAGCCACCCAAACACCTTCTGAGGTTTAATATAAAAGGAAGTAAAATATAACAATTATTTTAAAACATAACTTGACCAGTTACTGTCACTCAGATAACAAGCCTTGGCTTACACCATATGCCTAAACTCTTTATGCTTCAGCACTACAATCCCTTAGCAACATTCACCTACTAACACAGTTTACAGCCCCAAGGGAAAGCCTATAATGAATGAAAAGTTGGGCATTATCCTGCATTAGGATCAGAAGACTGTAGAAAAAGGAAACAAAACCTTACTCTTAGGAGGCCACATTTAAGTATATTTAACTTAACTGACTAAATTAACCCAGTTAGCTTTTCTGTATTTTTTTACACAGGAAGGGGAAGAAGTCTATGACCTTTTAGAGAAATTTCACTTAAATGGTCTAAAGGGCCTTCTGGCCTGAAGTCTTCACTGACTGCAGAGGACACCAAAGATAACACTGCATGCAAGTTGAATACCTCTCTGCAGTTACCCCCATGAAAACCAAACCAAACATCAACATAAAAGGGGACAGCTCTGTCTGTAGCTTGTACTTGCAGCACAGCTTCTCTTTATCAGACCAAATTAGCCTGCTCTACTTTATTCTAAGATGTTCTGACAATATTTACTTGGGGGGAAAAAGGAAAACAAAAAATAAAAAGGCTTTATTCCGCTTGTACTTTGGCTCAAGGATTCAAACTTTGTCAGGGAGATGAGCAATCATCTCTGAAATACCGAGTCTGAGTGATACGTTCAATGCTAGACTGAGACAGAGAAAAGAGAGAATTATATTTTTTGAGACAGCACTCAGGTGACTTAATGATGAGAGCCTCCATTTCCACTCAACAACCCCTGCCTACCTATCTTCCTACAAAAGATAAAGCAATTCTAACACAAAGGCCTTTCTTTCACTATATAACCAATTTCCAGATTCTTCCAGAAAAACAGAAAACATCCTTTTTTTACAATCAATAGGCAACTAATTCCACACTGTAAGTGCCCTTTTCTGAACAAGTTGGATGGAAAAAGAATTTCTTGGTGGTTTGACTGAAAATGAGAGAGGCAGGTATTGAAAAGACATCGGGTAGGCAGAACTCAAATAGTGGACAAAAGGGACAAATGAACAGAAAGGGAGCATTAATTTAGTGACAAGCACAAGATAAAATTCCACTGGTTCTACAGTCAAGCACTATTTTATTCTTCCCCTTCCCATAATTTACTGTCTCAGTATACTTTAAGCCTTTATTTAGTATATAGAGATATAAAATTCCTTTCTCCAAATTAATCACCTTTAGTCACACACTTTTAGTTCCAGCTTCATAAACATAAACAAGCACACATAAAAAATAAAGGGCCAAATAAAGAAGTAATTCACTAATAGAAATAATAAACCCATATAATAGAGATGTATAGGCTAGAATGATGACTGTCATTAATTCCCATGATTTTTGCTTGACAGTAAGAATGCCAAAATAAAGAAATTACTTTGTGTGCTTACAAGGAATCAGTTTTGTTACATTTCTTAGCTTTGATTAGATATATATATATGTGCTCCGGTGTGAAGGATTGAATTTTTTAGGATAAATTAGTTTGTAATTACTTTAAAAAGGAACTTAGAGTTTAATATATTCAATTAACACACAACAACAAAGAACTTCACATTTTACAGACCAATATCAGCATTATATTTAACTAAGATATTCAGTTGTACTGAAAAAATACCTCTCACACTCTTGAAGTATAACTTAACTGATAGCTGTCCATCAGTGCTTTATTTCCATAAGTATCTGAAGGTATAAAGAACAAAGCATAGCAAGTGATTTTATCTGGATAAATGTAGGAATATAATATGAGTATAGATATAAATGAGTAACAGTAAGGTTTCATCTGTCACTATGAGTTGCTTAAAACCTAATGTTCATGAGGACAGAAACCATATCATGTGCCAGTGTTCATTCTATCTCCCCAGTAAATCCATGCTTTGTGGCATGCATAGATAACCCCCAAAACACCATCTTATTCAATATAGTTGTTCTGCATCACACCAGCTTCAGGGCATAACTGAACTTAAAATCTAAATCAATTTTTGTAAAGAATTGGTTTTAAAGATAAGGTGTTTTAATGATTTTCCTCAAAAAGCATTCAAAATAAAAATCCAATAAAAGACAAGCAACCATGTTATTAAATCTTTACTGTTAAGAAAATAAAAAAGCATGGTACAGGTTGCCTACATCTGTGATGTGTATCCTGTTGATGAAAAAATGAACAAGATCCCATCTTTGTATAGTTTAAAGTTTTGTGAAGTTGTAACCCTTTATATTCATTGGGTTTCTGTAGTCATTGACATAAGGTGTCAAATCAACACCCGCTTGAAGCACCAGCTTCCATATTTTAACAGTCCTACAACATTTCATCTCAAAGAAGCATCCTCAAATACAGTGATTTCCATCTTCTCATTCAAACCTAATATTTTATTCTTGGGTAGTTTACATAAATAAGCACAAACCTCAGGAGAGCTGATGAGTACAATGTGGGAGAGATGAAAAACAAATCAATTAAGGAGCTGCCCTGATAGAAGAGAGATGCCTCCACCAGGAGTGAAATAGAATCTGAAACACTGATGGATCTTTTGAAACAGGAAGCTAACTTACTTGCCGTTGGCATCTGGAAAAAGTTCTTTGTTGTTATTGATCATTCCTTGATGACCTGGGTAAAAATACAGCTCATGCCAATCTTAATTCTTTGGAAGCCAATGCCTTCAATAGTCATATAATGACAAACTCGTCCCAGACTTCTGTATTATACTGTCTTACAGACTTTTTTTTTCAGATTAAAACCAAATAGAGATCAAGAGTCCCTTTTTCTTCCCACTCAATACATTCCCTTTTGTACAATCAAATCAAAACCCAAAGCACATGAACCAGACAAAGAGGAGAAAAAATTTCAAAGCTGGGCTTTGACCTTCTCTGCATATGTATATAACGAAAAACCTGATGTGCACCAACAGTTTAAATTTTCTCTTTGAAACTTCTAACTTTGCTACATCACAAGTGAAAATTGATTGACTGCTCTAAAACTGCACTCCATTAAATCTTCTGTTCCACTTGGGAATGCCTGGACATCTAGTTAGTTACTCCTTCAGCTGCAAAAGAGGGTGGCTGAGGTCGAAGCATCATTTTCAGGACACATTAGAAATTGTTTTGCTGAAAATGCTCATTCAACTGACAAGTTGCTTTGAATGTATCTATTTAGCATAACTATATTTACAAACTAAATCCACAGAAAAATACACTAAGAACAAAAGCTCAAGATTCTGTCTGATGTAAATATCATTGCTCTTACTTTATGTTTCTTTTTTCTTTAAAAGCACTGCTAATCCAAGATCAAGTTCGGTCCTTATCTGTAACCTAAACAAGTGAGAAAAAATGTGCCAGTCTTGGAAACATGACTGGCCACCTAAGAGTTAAGTTACAAAGTAACTATATGTCTTAAAGCCTACTAGAGGAGAAAAAATTACTGTTTTTTCCTGTTTTCAAAGAAGTTTTCCATCAGTCTCCCTAACTTAATATATTATACTTCAATACAATCTACCATGGTTTATACTTACAAAACAGTAGCAACTTCAAATTATGACATTAATTCCTGGAGTTATTATTATAACTGCTATTACAACTCATCTTATTTTGTGGGCACATTCCTCTCTCCAAATTTTCTAGGCTGAGCGTACTTACACACAGCTGCCAGCTAGAACTTATTTTGGGATACAGTCCTTCAGCACATCAAATCTGCCCTGAAGACTCCGTAGGTATCTAAAGCATATAAACTCAAGCTGATGACTTGAGGTTTTACACAGAGTTAGTGTTTGTTTTGTTTGATCACATACACTAACAACCTTTTCTTGAAAATTCTGAGTTCAAGTTAACACAGAATTCAGGAACAACAATGTATTTGTGGCCTGCAGCCACAGCCCCCTGACAGATGTGTGCCGGTAATGAATGTGGGCTCTGAACATCTGGGCAGCTCAGGTTATGCTGCCAGTATTTCATAACCAAGTCTGAAATTTCCCTTGTCCCAACAAAGCCAGCCATGAAGCTCCCAATGACTGTTGTGCCCCATTTCCCATTTTTTCTCTCTACAGTGAGACATTATGGACCTGTGATAGGAACCAGGGTGCTGAACTGGATGGATCTTTTGTGTTAGTATATAGAGCCTTACATTCCCATTATTTCTTACAGACACAATCCCAGGTCTGTTGGTTTTAACTTTGTAAGTAACCTCAGCCCTAGAAGTAAAATGGAATTGTCACACTGTGCAATCACAAGATGTGCTTTACACATCCATAGAACTGGGGAAAATGAGGTGCTGAAATCAAAACATAACAAATGAGCATGATTTAGCAACTAGCCAAACTATACTCCAGTTAATTCTCACAAATTTACTTTGTATTGTTTTCTACCCTTCATAAAACTAGCTATTGGTAACAAAAATGTTATCAATATCCTGATGATGCTTCATTGAACAACTGCATTTAATGGAAGGAACTTCATAAATTACCAACTTTTGAATATCCACTGAATACAACATTCAACACATCATAGTCTTGAAAGTATTTTGAAGTTGATATATATCCATTTCAGCACTCTTAAAAATGTACCTCAATGTTTTCCCCATATTTACAAAATGTAAATTTTGTAAATGTGAATTTCTCCCCTACCTATTTACAAAATGTACATGTAAAACATTTTTCTGTGGTAAATACATCACAATATACTTCCCACAACGTGCTTTAAACTGTGGCATCTCTAAAGTAAAGCAAAAAATTTTTTCCTAAATGAAGCAAATTTCCATAATTCAGTATTTTACAGGATGTAGAGACGTTTAGAGAAGTATTTAAATGTCTCTGCAAAATGAAAATTACAAAATCGAGAAGAGAAGAGAAGAGAAGAGAAGAGAAGAGAAGAGAAGAGAAGAGAAGAGAAGAGAAGAGAAGAGAAGAGAAGAGAAGAGAAGAGAAGAGAAGAGAAGAGAAGAGAAGAGCTCCTTCCCTTTCAATCCAATAGATCAAAAAAACAACAGAGTTTTGATTTTTCATGTGCTACTATGACAATCAGCAAAAACCAAACATTAACAATTTCCTTAAAAAGCGTAAGACACTGTGGGGGCAGAAAAGTTAGAGAAGCACAACTACAAATGTGGTTAGGCCACTTGAATACATACTTTATCTTTCCCCACAAAAGAAGTGAAACAAACCCTCAGACTTAACATGGCCAAGAAGAAAGATTTGATCTGAGCTTTACTAATTAATTGTATGTATTGTGATAGTAAAATGTGAAGCCTCACTGAAAAATCACAACAAAACTGAGTTACAGTAGTTCCACTATTCAATACAACTAATTTACAGTTAAAAGAGACTTAGAAAATAGTTGCTTTACTTTACAATTAATCCTACCAATGTGGCTTTAAAGTAACTTAAAAATGTAAACCTATGATTAAAATATGCTTTTTAATCAACATCCATCCTGTGTATTCATACATATTAATAGATGCCTTGAAAAATATCTGCCACAGGTCACCATTAAGGACCACATGTAAATCTTCTGAGGATGTTTATGAAAACAGTAAATATTTTTGCCTTTACAGTGTACTGCCAGTAACATGCCAGATTTCCTTTCCTCTAAGTAATATAGAGAGAAGTTCAAAGGAATAATTTCAAAAAGCACAAAATTCTTGTGTGTAAATATTAAGAGCTCATCAGAAATCAGAAAAATAAAAGCTCTTCTTAGATCCTACAGGTCTGGAAAATACAATTGATAATATAAAATACTGAAATTTTAACATATTTTCTGGACTAACAGCATACTGTCAGAGAAACCACATGGTAGGTTGATATTGTGAATTATAAATTTTTTTTTTCTAAGATTAAAAATATAATCAACACTGTATTTATTGACCCATAGTATCTATCATGTGGCATCCAGCCATTCAAAACTTCAAAGGCACAGAAGAGAACAGGGAGAGACTTGTGCATCCCTTTTTACCCTGCAAATACAGTTTGTGGAGCTTGTGCTTCTAAGAGGTACACACAAATAATACACTGCCCAGTAACAACAGATTTTGAATTTATTACAGAAGAATAAGAGTGGCATTATAGGGCTGCTTATCTGTTATATCCAACAGATCTGCACATCCAGTTATCACATAGTCTGAATGAATCACATAGGTTGAATAAGATGAAAGCATAACTGTTAGTAACTTGGTTTTTTCTACTGCTTTGGCACAGATCAGAAATGCTGCGGCAGTCAGGAAGAAATGAAGCTGCACCTACTAGGAAGTCTAAAAGGGACAGAGCATCACTGATGCTATTCCAGCTATGCCAACCTTCCTGAAGAACAAGGGGCTGTGGCATGTCTCATTAAGTTCTTTGTGTCCAACAATTTATCTTCATTCAAGAGGTACTGAACATCAGCATAGTGGAAGCAACCTTCTGTGATAGTACAGTCTTGCAAGTTGGAAGTAATTGTTCTTTAACTCTAAACATGACTGGCACTGCAGTAATAAATCTCTGATTGACCAAAAACTCAAGAAATTAAATCACAGTAAAAGACAGACTGTGAAGGTTAGGAATTATCAGAGCCTCACAGGCTTTATGGATGAGGCATCTCTTTCCCACTTTTTCTCTCTTCTTTTCTTCTCTTTTTTTTTTTTTCTGTGACAGACATGAACAATTCAAAATAAGTAATACATTAAAAATATAACCTTTTTTTTACTATACTGATTTTGTACATGCACATAGAAAGGAGTTTTGTTCATAAAACTTGCTAAGACATCTCCGTATCTGTGAACCATTTGTGTTCCACACAGGACACAGACAGAGGTTCACTCCTTTACTTGCATGTGCTTGAGCTCACCCTGGGAGCAGCCCAGAGCCTTGCCAGGTCAGTGGCACCATGAAGGGCAGGGCACACTGGAGAAAACCCCAGGGGCAGCTCAGGCACTTCCCCTGCAGCAGCAGTGGAAGATGGGGCACTTGTCCCCAGTTTTGTCCAGAGTTCTGGGGCTAATCAAGGTGGTGAAAAGCAGCTGGGCAAGGGACATGGAAAAGTCAAGTTTCTTACACTAAATGTAATGGCTCCATTCCTGCAGCGCTCTTGCATTCGTGCTTTGGTTTAAAGAAGTGACAGTCACCCATGGAAGATGAACAGCTAATCCTCAACTCTGTTTTAAATCAGATGTGTAGTTCCTAATGTGTGGAAGCAACACAAACATATCTGATGTAAATTCCTAGTCTTACTTAGTTGGGTAGGGTCAGTCAAGCAAATTTGTGTATTTTATGTCTCCTGAAACAAGCAGTAACATTTCCAACAGTTGTCAAAATAAACTCATACAAACTCAGGCATTACACCTCAATGACTGTAAGTCCCTCCTTATGAACAAGATCTTTAACCAAGGTCTTGGGAATCAGCACATCAGAAACAATCAGCAGAACACAGATCCTGAGACAATCTGGAATTCCTGCACAACAGGCTGAATGAAAACAATCCATTCCAATGAGGAAAAAAATCGCTATTGCATGAACAGCCAATTCTAACTTGTTGTTAATAGTAATTTTTCATCAAATAGCCATTAAAAACTACAACTCTAAGCTGCATACTGCAGATAATGGATTTACCCTTTCAGTTAACTTAGGCAAAACAAATGTTTAAACTTTCCAGTAAATGCACACAAAACATGATGAAGATTCCATCGCTGCAGTGTTACTAGGGCCGTGAGAGAAACTTTGGGTTTAAGTAATTCCTATGCAGCATCAAATTTTTGACAAAGTGACAGCATTTTCCAACAGCCTTCTACACTCTATTGTTTAAAAAACTATGCACGCTAGATGAAGAACAGCCCACAGGATCACTTTTTTTGACTTGTGGCAACTACTCTATAGACAAAGTTTAAATTTTCTTGGAATATGTCTCTTTGGGCTTACTTATTAGGTGATTAAACCTGACACATAGCTTAATGCTAGGCTGTAGAACTTCAGCCAGTTGCTCCTGAAATTTGTTTCAGTTTGTAATTTCACTGTATCTGTATAATTTAACGTCAAAGGCTTTAGTTCTAAAAATAAAACCAAAAGTACTGAATCATCATTGGAAGTGAAGCATCACCTTGAGAATACTAGACAACAGTATGAAAAAATGCATATGTTTTTTGCAAGGCAATGAAAGAATTAAAAAAAATATATATTTTCCATTCTATAAAAGATACAAAAAATTGTAATTTTGAAGTAATGGACTTTCAATATGTTAATTTGTAATATTTTAATGGAAATTGGTTAAGACGCCTTAAAACACTAGGTTTATGACCAATGCCAATGTGAAACACAGAGTGAAGAAAAGGCATCATGGCATAGGTGCACCAGCAAAGGTCATACAAACTGTTTTGCTTACTTATCAGTAAAATCCAATAAAAATGTTTTGACATGAGTAGTAATCATGGCATCCTAAGCCTAGCCAGAGGATCCAGTGGGCCACATATATTATGGGTATCAGCTGTACCAGTAGTTCCCTGAGGAAAGGCAGAAATGCACTGTCCAACAGCAGAGAACTTCAATGCATTTCCACTTCACCTAATACAGAACCAAATTATTAAATTTTATGAGAAAGAGACTCTTCCAAACTCAGCACAGCTTAGTAGTTGTCTACCGACCGTGACTTGGTACGTCTGACCTACTGGCTAGCACACAGTTCTCCCACAGAGCACTTGTATGGAATCATTTCCACATTTCATCAAACAAACTTGTCATGCCAACCACAACTCGGGATGACTTCAATCCCAGACATCACTTGCAAGAGTTTGCCAAAGGAGGTCAAGGGATTTGACTGCAGAGAGAGCAAACATAGTTTGCTTCCAAAAGAACCTTGGAAATGATGTCTACTTCTAATTACTCTGGTGAAGATGATGAGAACAAGTAAAAATGTTTAGTGGGAAACAGGTCAGTGAGTCAAAGGAAAGTTGTCACATTGAAGAAGAAGGCAACCCTACCATTTGCCCAAAGGCTGTACAAAGGATTTTTCAAAAACCACACTAACAAATCGCAGCAGGCACATACAAAAAGAGGTGCCACAAGATGACAATGCCTGTTGAAACAAACTTGGGGAAATAAAAACCCAATGCACGTTTTCTTACATTTTCCGTCACCTGTCTTGTTCACCAGCCTCTCCATGTCTGTCCACCACACTAACAAACACTTTGTCTCTTGAAGAAACAAACTTGCAAGCAGAAAAAGTAGGTTATTCACCTCATCTACAGAGGCTGGCAACATTACTGACTGCTGCATTTTCCATCTAGAAAAAAGTTTCAACGTTTCTACCCCAGCAAAAAAAAAAAAAAAAAAGAAAAAAAAAAGAAAAAAAAGAAAAAGAAAAGGCAAAAAAATAGTGGGTAGTCATCACCACAACCTCTAAAATGCATGGGAACAAATGACATTGAGGATACACAGCCTGCCCCAGTCACACTGCCAATCTATTAGTAGATTTCAAGGTCTTGATCTTTGAATTTGAAATCACTGGCCTACATAGAGATCAACTCCCTCTCTTACGGGATGACATCCAGAATAAAAAGAATCCCATAAATAAGTGAATCCATTAAGATTAAAAAAAAAAAATAAAAATGTACTTACCTTCATTTTTTATAAGCGGATTTTTCATTTGTGTTTTGGAAGAACCATGACACATATCAGCAGAAATAGTTGGCATTCATACTTAAGCTAACAATTGCAAATAGATTACACAACATTTTTTTGATCAAGACACTAGATCAAGATCCAAAAGGAAAAATGGAAGTATAACAAATGGCAGCAGATTTCAAACACCAGATTCAAACAATATTGAGCATGAGCTATAAATAAGACAACCACGAAACAAAGTAAACCCACCGTCAATAGCACAGGCAGTTCACAAAACAGTTTAAATTCCTTAATAAGTAACATTTCAGGTCAACTTGCGGCTTTGTCCTTCCCAAATTAGTGCTCACTATATTGAAATAATTTATTATTTTATGATTTTTCAGACATGGCTAGAAAATTAATTATAAGACAAAACGAGTCCAAAATGAGTAACAAATCAGAAAAAAGAGACAGCTTGACCACATGTGAGTCCAAAAGCATTAACAATTTTGGCATCTTAACTAAACTTTGCACTTGCACAATTAAAGAATGTGTCTGATTTTTAAAATTTAAAAGTATCCCTTCAGGTGTTCTTCAAAAGCGGCATTTGCGCAATGGCCACTACGCCACCTGCCCAGAGGACGACGGTGCCCCACAGACTACTGAGCCAACAAGTCAACATTTTGAACACAATTTAAGACAGCCAAGAAGAGTCATGCACAATGGTCATTCTTAGCCTCAGTCCATGCCCAGCAAACAGAATTTTCCTCATCGTTGATTTGCGCCCATCAAAACCAGTACCTCGTTGTCCATCTTTGATCTAACACAGCAACACACAAAGAGCAAGAATTGGCCGCATCACAGTCTACAGGCCCAACTCCACAAACCCAACAGAAACTTTTCCCAAAGTCAAAGCAAGTTTTTGGCAATCCCTCAAGACACAGAGTGGTTCCTAAATTTCTCTCCTACTTCTAGGGATGATCCCTTCAAGATTGGCTTAAGCTACATCGTGAGGATGGGGAATCTTGAAAATACAGGCCTTCGGTCTTCTTTCTAGTCTATCAGTTCAGCACCTCTGCTTGACAGTCAACTCGCTTAAAATACAAGCCCACCTGGGACACCTTCCACTGACTTCTACTGGGTCTGTTCCCCAATGGCATCACAGATGTAGCTCAATTAATGAGAGATACATGTGCACCAGCTGTAAGACATCTTCTGTCAAGTGTCCTGAAGGCTATCTGTCTCCTTTTAACCTTAAGAGTTCCAGCCTCTGGATATATTTTTTACATAGATCACTGTCTAGATGCATATTAACTATCAGATAAGAGCATTTTTGGTTTTGGGAAGCCACTTCTCTACCCAAAAGGCAAGAACAGCTCCAAAACAACAATGGCTTTTCACTCCCGGGGATGACTTCTTGCAAAAATAAAAACAAGGAAGTTCAATCCAAGAGAATCATGACGCTTTTCAATTAAGGGCAAGGATGTGAAATTGACAGCCATAAGATAGGAAACTCAAAAGTTAGGCTGTCACATTGTTCCCTTCTTCACCCCAAGACCTTCCTCTCCCGTCAGCACACGCTCTGACCACCTCCCGAGTGACGAGCGAAGGATGGCGTGTCAAAGCCTTAACTTTCAATCTTTTTAGCTTCTCTCGTAACCTCAACCCTATCGCTGGAGCACGAAGAGCCGAGGAGTTTAAATTTTAGTCTTTTGCACCACCGCAGCTTGCTGCACGGCCAAGGCACACGATGGTGGCACAGGACTTCGGTATGGACACAAATCCAAGAGGAAAGCCCCTCTGCTCTCCTCCTCCTCCTCCCCCGCCCCCCCCCCGGCCCGGACAGAGGCAATAACTCGGCTTCGCTCACATTTTTGCACAGCGCCGGGCTCGCACTTCGACGTGCTCACTGCCGGGGCTGTCAGCGCTGCTCGCCCCATCCAGCACCCCCCCTACTCCTGCCGGAGTCCAAGTGTTGTGTGAACGTGGGGAAAGGACTGGGGGGAGCGCAGGCCACGGTAACACTTTGCCGTCTCCTCCGTTCAGTCACATTTCCGTCCTCCTCCAGCAAAACTGGGGAGGGAAGGGGGGGCGGGGGGCCAGGCTGGGCACACACGCAGGCGCCGGGCCCAGCGGGAAGGGGCAGCAGCCGCGGCAAGTGTGGGTGACAAGCCCGGCGGCGCTCCCGGGGAGCAACAAAAACGCTCCCGGGTGCGCTGGGGTGGGGTGGGGTGGCCGGCGGGGCCGGGGGCAGGGCCGGTGGGGCTCGAGGGCTCTTACCTCGTAGAGTTCCTCGGAAGCCATGCTGTGGGAGCCACACAAGGTGGAGTTGGGTGCTGGTTTGGAAATACTTTTGTTTCAGTTGGTGTCCGTTTGGCCTCCTCCTTCTCTTCTCCCTCCTCTTCTTCTTCTTCTTCTTTTTCTTCTTCTTCTCCTCCTCCTCCTCCTCCTCTTCCCCTCCTCCTTCTCCTCTTCCCGTCCTCCTCCTCCTCCTCCTCCTCCTCTTCTTCCTCCTCCTCCTCCCTGCGCGTCTCTCTCCAGCGCAACTAGCAGCTCCGCTCGTTAAATGCCAGTGAGGTGCTCCTGTTCCTGCCCCTGCTGCTGCTGCTGCTGGCGCTGGCGGCGGCGGCGGCGGCGGCGGCGGCGGGGGGGGTGCGCGCACGGCAGCTGCGCAACTCGCTCGCTCTCTCCCGGCTCGCCCTCGCACAGCCCGCCGCGCACGCACCCGCGCGCGCGCGCCCGCGGGAGCACGCTGCCGCGCGCACCCGCGCACACAGAACTCACACGCGTGCTCGCCCCCCCCCGCCCCCCCGCACCCCTCCGGCCGCCGGCGGCTACACTCGCTCGCTCCCTCCCCAGGAACACTAATCGAGCGCAGAGAGCCAGCGCCACACGCGAACCACCGCTCTCCGCCCCGCCGGCTCCACCAGCCGTCCCCCCCCCGCCGCCGCCCGGCACCATCCTCCTCCTCCCGCTCCTTCTCCTCCTTCTCCTCCTCCCCCCACCCCATCCCGGCTTTGATCTCCCATTGTCTGCTCAGCTGAGCCCGGCGGGGGCGCGCGGGGGTCGGCGGGGGCGCGCGCCCGGGGCCGCGCCCGGGAAACCGCGGGTGATGGGAGCGGGAGGAGAGGGCGGGTGCGGGGGTGCGGGATGTGCCCGCGGGACGGACGCGGAGTTCGGAGCGGGGCGGTGCTGGGAGGACGCGGGGCCCCACGCACGTGCGGGGCCCTCGTCACGCCCCCGAGCCACCGCCCGCAGCCCCCCGTGGCCGCCCCTCCGCGACCCTCCGGGTTCCGCTCCCCCGCGGGCTCCACCAGCGCCCGGTCCATCGCCCTGCGGTAGTGCCATACATAACGCGTCTGCACGCGCTTCTTCCCCGTCCCAACTTCCTTGGTTGGATGCCTTTGCCGTAAAAGAAACTAAACAGCCCTCGACGGAGGCTGCCAACACCGGATATGTGCCTTCCATCTCCCGGCTGACCGTGTTTGCCAAGCCGGGAAGGCCCCGCCAAGGCCTCCGTGGGATGATGGGCCAACAGAAAGTAGCTGAACTGTTGACCTGCTTATGAGTCCATCCCTAGTTACACGACAGAACCTGTTCTTGTCACCTGGTGTGTCATCTGGGGGTGCCTCACATGAGGTGCTGTGTAGCTAGCCATGAACCTGATGAATGGAAGGCTTCGTTATGCAAAGGTAGATGTAACGAGTTACTTCGTCGAGAGAAAATTCTTCAAGGCATAGTTTCTCATCTCAAAGGGGCTGAAGAGTGGGACAAAACCAGTGTCAGGACAGGAGTGCCAAGCTGCATGCTCTGTCATACCGCATTGTTTGTTCCAGCAAGTGTTTCCTGTTCCGTGCCACACCAGGGAACCGTTCTCTGCCACAGAACAGCACAGGTTGGCGTAGAGTTCCTCGCATTTGTGTAATCAATCGAACTATTGAGTCAACTCATTTTTGACCAAAGTTTTTACTTTTTCCTTCAGAGTCTTTCAAAGGTCTTCCTAAAAAAATGTTCTCAAATGTTCTACTTTGATGGACGAGTTTTGGACTGTCGTCCAGCAGATAGTAATTCAGAAAATGTTGGTCCATTTATGGGCTTTGGATGACTTATGTAGAAAGAGCTAGAGATTCCTTTCTCAGACTTGATTAATCTGCCCATTCCTTATGACAAATATGTCAATGTCTCCAAGGTCAACATCCTTCATTTGGACAACTGAAATTCTATACTGGACTTTGAGATGGACATCATTTGTGCAGATAAAATATCTAAGAACTTGCATAGTTTTCGTACTTGCCTGATCTTCTAACTAGTCTACAGAGAGATTTTTAATCCACTCCTTGATATCTTTAAGGGCTAGGTTTAATCTAAGGTGGTGAAAGAGGGGGGTCGTTCGGTGACAGGAGCAGGATCATTGGTGGAAGGATGGGCCTACATACAAAATTAAGATGGTTAAGATGTAGTAAACTCTGTGATTGCCTTCTGGAGATGAGCATTTAATTGCCATTCCTGAGGGGTGGGCCGAATCCTCTTTGAGCTGTACACAGAGTAATGTCACTGTTAGAGCCTCCCTTTGAAGGACAGTCCTTGAAGATAATCAGTATTCACATGATAGCAAAGAGATGGCGGCAGTGGTTGCTGAAGAAGTTAGTTTGCAAAGGCATAAAAATAGAGCATCTTAATCTGTACTAAGGGTCTCACCATTGCAGTAAACTGGTTCTTAAGCAGTTTGATTTTCTGGGTGATTCAAAAGAAGTACTGTTGATCAGTACTTCTACATTTTTCGTATCTCAAGGAAAGAGCCAAAGCTCAGTTAACACTAGTTTTTAGTGTTCTGACCACACTCCACAATTCAGTGAAATAATTTCTTCTTTTACACATATTCATTGCTTGCATTGCCATTAATTCTTTTTTGCGTTCCATTCTAACCTTTTGTCCTTGTTGCTTGGTAAAACTTTTCAGGAGAAACGATCACACTATTCAAAAATACCATTTGATAGTGTTGTGGTTCAAGCATCTGAGAGGTACTAGGTTTTTGTGATGGGTTTTTGCAGTTGGATTTTGTTAAACAAGGTTCCATGTTAGCTTGCTCTCATCTTGCTTTCTCTAGAAAAAAAAGATCAAGTGGTCCAAATGTTGCATGATGAATTGTCGAAATCATTGTTTCTTTCTTACTTCTTAAGGTGTTTCATGTGTTCCTCATTGTAGGCAGGACACACCAAATTTCAACAGTATTTTGTTTGTTGAAGCCAGCCTTACTGCCAGCTTCCTAAATGGCTTTCCTAACATTGCATGTAAATATCTCCTGAAGAGAAGTTCTATGGAATGTAGTAATGGAGCAGACTAGGAAGACTGGAAAGCCAGACCAGTTTGAGTTCTGACAGTGGCAGTAAATGTTTTCAGAGGTGGTTGAACAGCCTTGGTTAATCCACCTTGGGAAAGAACCAGGCAATGTCATCCAGGCAGGAAGTTTCGCAATGTGCACACAGAGCTTCCAGTTTGAAGTGGACAATTGCCCTAGTGGTGCTCCTGGTAAAGTCAGGAGGACAATTGTTCTGTTTAGCTGAATAAAGAATGTTCTAATTTGTGGGCGAAATACAGAGCATGGAATCAAGTTCCTTTGAAAGATCGACTCAATTTTGACCTCTTTGTGTGCCACTGTAATGTCTACGAAGATCGTCATAGATGGTGGAACAGCTGAATTTGAAATAGTTGTGGTGGTAGGTCACAGCTAGCTGAAACTTTACAGTATTGAAAATATAATGGAGATCTGTATTGGATAGGAATGGATCTACATATCTAGAATTTGCTCTAGCGAAGGGATCACAGAAGTATTTAATATGCAAGGATTTATCCACAAGATCATAACTTTGATAATAAAGTGAATGTCAGTAACTTCTGTTTGGTTATATTAAGGTGATTATCTGCCTTTTAGTATTTGGGAGTAAGGCTTAGGAAGGAAGCATTTAGTCATTGAGATGCAGCCAGTGATTAGTTGAAGGATTTCAAAAGGTGGGATTGATATGGCTAAATGGGATGGTCTAGTTTGTGCTGGCATTAACACCTCATCCAATCATCCAATGCACTTTTCACAGTTAAAGGAAAGATAATCAGCATCGTTGGTGGAATTCCCAGCATGATTAATCTCATCCTAATGCAGATGCCTATGTCTGGTCAGCTGAATCTAAGTCTAAATTTGATTTATCTTGTTGACTTTTTTTTTTTACTGATCAGAATCATGTCACCTATTCTGCAACTGCTTAGAGAAAGTTGAGATTAATCCTACTCATGTTTCTGTAACCCAGTCTTTCTTGGTCTAAGACAACTGGATGATTTAAAACTCTGTAATGGCCAAGTTATGTTGACAGTTTAAGTCTGAAATGCATAATATCCCTTTGCACCTAATATTTTTTCTCTGCTATTTTGATCCTATGCTCATTTGCCCACAACTTTGGGGTGTGGCTCATTCTTGTAATTTCTTATTCTCTGTAAATTCTGTCCCTCTGAGTTTCCTCACTTCTTCCTCATCTCCATCTCAGTCTATTGTCTTCTAAGTGGTCTGAGATGTTTAAGTTAAAATGGAGAAAGAGAAATGATAGAAAAAAGTATTTCTTGCAATGTGTACTTCCCGCACTCCCGAGCTGAGAGTTATGTTTCCAATTTTGTAGTGGGTGCAGTTTCAAGAGTGGTCATTTCAGGAAGATAAAAGTTTGATAGTTTTAGACACATGGAGGAAAGTGGAATCACTTGAAGAATCAACTGTTGAACGAGATTCTTTACATGAAAGTCTGGGAGAGAGGACCTTCTATTTCTCTAAACTACTGAGACATTCCTTCCATTGATCTGAAAAACATTGATTCTATATTAGATTAAGACAGTAACAGAATCCAGGTTAAATAACTGGAGACTGGAATGGCAATATTTACACTAATATATTTTTGGTAATTTTTTTGACTGAATAAAAAGGTATTTCGTTCTTTATTGATAAGGACAGTTTCCCCAAATTTTTGCTTTGAAAGAATGTGATCAATACACTACTGTTTTCTTGTGGAGTTCAATGACAGACTCAATGTAGCCAGTTTTTTTAAGAACCAGTAATTTTTCTTTGCAATATGCCCATTAAATAAGGGGGATTTGATATCCATTCTCTACCCATTTAGAACTAAGACATGACATTACTGCAAATATTGTCAGAGTTGTCCACCGACTTCTGCCATTCAATTAAAGAGGCCTAGATTTAAAAACCTAATAAAAGATAGTATATTTTATTTTTAAAGCAGCTTTTTTGTTGATATTTCTTACAGGTGTAAATATTAGATGGTTTTGTACCTCTGTCTAGATACCCAATATCTTGGATTGGCTTTCCAAAGTTATATTTAGAATCCATGCTTTACTATGCTTTAATGGCTTGCTTAGTGTCAAATAGAAGTTTTACAACAGGATTAGGACTAAATTACATGGGACAGAATGAAGTTTTATCTACAGGACCTGCTTTTCTCTTTGTGCATTCTCCTGACACTTTCACCACCTGCCTTTCTAGTTCTGCTACACTTGAAACTGGAATCTTACATGTAGCAACTTCCATCCATAACAGACGTGGATACCCCTGACTATGGACGCTGTGAAGCCAATGCTGACAGAGATGAGATCAATAAGTTTACATCCCTGGTTAGTTTACATATGTTCTGCATATTTCTGATTCATTCTTAGAAGAGGATTTGTGCCTTGAATGAGGCGAAAGCACCATGGAAAAGGCAATTTGAACAGCTGATCGGAGATCAAACATAGAAAGCGAAGATGTACCAATACTACCTAACTTTAAATTATTTTATGTTTAAAGTCTCAAACTGGACATCTAAAATAAAAATAATCTTGTGCAATTGCATTGCTTGCCCTTTCAGCCCACCCTACTGGTCACCAGCAGTGTTTAGTTGTTTACATCCACATCAGAGATAAAAACTTTTAGCTACCTCCTTGAACTCCTTGGCTTATTCAAAGTAGTACTGTCGTACCACTGGAATGTAGCTTCCCTTGCCTTGGTGAGAATAAGAACAGGTTTATAAAAGGACTAAGAAAACAAAATCCTAGCTAAATAGTTGGGTTGGGATGGGAGCATGGAGTAAAGATGAAGGATAATTTTATCCTTATAGAACACTTTAAATGTCTGATCAGCCATAACAATTTGCTTGTTCTCAAAGTCAATGTAATGATCGTTATGAAGAGTGCATTACCTGAACATTAAATTAGGGAATGTCCTCTTCAGTTTTGAAAGGAGGTGTCATAATCTAAGAAAGCTGTAGGTTGAGGACTGTTGGAAATGTAGGTACCCTATCTGAAAGACAGACATTCTTTGCTTTTCTCTTTGAATTTGTAATTTGTGTTCTCATGACTAAGTACAATTTAGAATGAATAAGTACGTGGAGAATAGGGACATCTGAAATTCTATGTTTTTTCAGAGAATGCAGAGAGCCTTACAGATTTTTAATGAAGTACATGTTCTGCTACAGCTCATGCAGGAAATTTTTCATAGAGAACTTTGGGTTTTATTCTGTTTATGGGTATAGTATTTACAGGCTGACTTTTCAAGAGTGTAAATATCTCCAGCATTTTTTTTCTCAACATGGCCTATCAATCTTTTCCAAATACTATAACCTGTGTTTTCCAATGAAGAGAATGTTAATTTGGGTGGTAAACTGTTAGCTGTTTTCCTTTAGGAAAATAAGGACATTTGTAAACATTGAGAAAGAACAAGGTGTTTCTTCTGATAATTAGAGAAAGACTGAGAAACATCTTTTTTTTTCCATTCAGATGAGAAAAATAAAAGAGTCTCACAATCTTTTCTTCTTAAAGAACCGAAAAAGGAAAAACTTAACAATGTAAAGCTATCTTCTAAAGCAATAGAAATGCCTTTTTGTGAATAAACAATACGAAATCTACGGGTTTTTTCAGTTTGAAGATTCGACACCAATGTATTGGAAACAGCAATGAGATAGGAAAACAAATACTATAATCAATAATACTAATGACAGAGGGTACAAAACCCAAACTATTCACATGGAAACTCCTTGACAATAGACAATAGCCAACTGCTCGCTCTGCCATGCTATGCTGACTCAGAAGGGAGCCCTTCCCCATCCCTGAAAAATGATATGAGGTGGTACAGAATAACCTTTGGGTCCTAGCCATGCCCCTTCTGGCTACTGCCAAAATTACCCCTGTCCTGGCTGGAACCAGGACAATTTAGTTTTCCTGTAATCATCATAATGTAGATTTTTTAAGTACACTGCACTGCAGCCTAGTTCTACCAGTACTTCTTACCAGAAGCTTGACTCATATAAGAATATTATGCTAATGTTAGGCTTAGTGTTTGAAAAACTTCACAAAACTGAGCAAGCTGCCTTTCAGCATAGAGAAGGGAAAGTAAAATGTATACTTGATTCATCATTAACCTGCAGATTTCACTCTGGATTCAATATAGCCTGAACAAAAATAATAATGTATTCTGTAAAGGAAGAGGTGCAAAAGGTAAGGAATCTTTAGTGGCTTATCTTAGAGATGATTCACAAACAGTTCCTTTTTGGAGAAGCGTGTTTGTGTCAGTATATAGCTTAGTAAAATTATGACAAAGTGGAAGAGGAAGTGGTCTGAATGCCTTCCATTTTGTTTCCTTTCTGTTGTCTAAAGAACTTACTAATTTGACTGATGGTCCGTGGATGAATTAAAGACCTTTTGCAATAAATTGGCAATATGAAAGATCAAAACTATATTACAGATTATTGAGACTTATTTAGCACTAGCACTGGAAATTAATTTATTTCCTAGGGATAGACTATGACATTATGACCCTTTAAGATAGAAGCTTAAGTCAATAGTCTGCTCCTCCTGGGTCAGTTTACAGATGGAGGTTTTACAGCTGAGAATTGATGGATCTGAAATTGCAGATTCATGCCATTTTAATCTTTTCAGGTAGCCCCCAGTAACAAAGGCTGGCACATGCATTCAATAGCCTTGTTGTTTAGACTGGCGGCCCTGGAACAAAAGGCCTTATTCCAGAAGTTTGCCTGTATTAGGATAGGCTGAATTCTACTGGATTTGCTCTGTTATATTTTAGCAGCTGCTCACTGGCGATCATTTGGTATCATAATACAAGTTTGGCTATCAATAGACAAGGGTAAATTCACTAGTAAACACTTCACTAGGTTTTGCCATCCAGCCTCTGTTTCATCTTGGACTGTGTTCATTGTCTGTCCTCACATAAGGAGAGAGTGTTTTAGAAGGGCATGGATATGTTTCTATCAGTCTTTCTACAGGAATATAATGGGGAATGAGTGTTTCCTCTAGAAAGTCAAATACACAAAATCACAATTACTATCTTTTATTTTGGTATTAATTATTTTGTGTTGCAGAGCATGCATTATTTTTAAAAGCAACAAAATAAAGTTAATAAATCAAAATTATCTCAACTCATGCATAATCAAACAGAGAAATTAACTAAATGCCTGTGGCAGTTTTGGTTGATGTTACTGTATTTTTGTCACCTGGCTAGCTGAAGTGAGGATAGTTTAAATACAGTTTGTAAAGAACTCCTGTCTTTAAAAGCTCCTCATATCTACCTTTTATAGTCTTACCTAAGATCACTAGGCAGCAATGAGGAAAAAAAGTGAGCAAAGACGATACCAAGACACTCCAGCGAGTACTCTCTCAAGGAGTCAATCCATTGCCAGGTTGTATTGTTGGCATATCCCAGTAATAAAAACTACAAAAACTATTCAAAGAGTAACTATTATTTTAAACATTGTTCCAGGGTAAAAAGAAAGAAAGAAACAAGCAAACAAAAACCCCTCAAACCCAACCACCAACTGAATCTTTTCAGATGAAGTATTCCTTCAAAGAATTCATTAAAGGTCATATATTGAAAAGTTGCAATCCAAGTGGTTTAAAGTCAGCAAAGATAGCAATGTAAAATGTCTTTTACTAGAAAGCGTCAAGCAGCATTAACCACAGGCATTACTGTATGTATTGGCTATAATAAAACAGTGCAACAGTCCTCAAAGATACAATCTTAGACCATCACAGGCATGCATAAGTACTACATATTATAAAGTTCTTTAAAAGAAATATGGGATGATGCCATTACTCACAAATAGCATAGTCATGAATTAGTCATGCGGGTCAGCCCTGAGTGCAGAAGATAGTGTCTTTATATATAATATCACAGTGTTACGGGTTTTTTCCCATATAATACATATATCAGAGATGAACAGTTTGAAAAGTATTTGAAAATTTGTAAAAACCTTATTGTAATTGTTGTCTGAATCTTTTGAACCTGTAAAGGCTGCTCTAATTAACTTGATTGCAATAATTCAAGGTTCAGGCAAGATGAAGCCTTGAAAGGAGTATCTGCAAAAGACCTCAGAACTACTTGAGATTGTTTCTGTATATGGAAATGATTCTAAAGTGCAATAAAGGATTTTCTACACCTACAGTCTAGAACACTGGGATTTCCCAAAGGAATAGACTTTTTTGCTAAAAGTTCTGCAGAATGGCAAGGGGAAAAAAAACCCTGTCAACCATTAAAAATGTATCAGAAATCATTTCTATTTCTTTAAAAACTGCCTAAGTCCAGAGCAGAGAACAGTAACTGTTCATCTTCCTGGCTCTATTCTGAGACTCTGTCATGTGGAACCTGTCAAGGAAACTGGAGATGGCATCACAGGAGAAATTTCCCTGCTTCTGCAGGAAACAGGAGAAGCCGAGGGCTCAGGACTTATTTCAAATTCTATTCTTTTAATTGTTTTTTTCTTGAGCCTACTTGAGACATGCCAAAGAAAATAATCAGCAAGTGAAATATAGTAAGACAAAACAAATTTTTATGCTTTATGGACATACTCTATTAGTCTGGTGATAATACTCTCATCGACTTCAAAGGTCAAAGTTTTATAAAGCAACTTCCAGAGTCAGCAGATATAATTTTGCTGAAGATAAGTATTCATTCATAGGCAGAGAATGTATATGTATTCAAGGAGTAATAAACTCAAAAGTGTTGTGGGTTTTTTGGGTTTTTTTTTTTGCAGAGTTGTAACTGTAGGAGTAGACAATGGAGTCAGTATCAACCTTTTCCAGTAATTTCCAATGTTACAGGAGTGACTTCACCTCTGGCTCCTCTCTGACTTGTCTGATGCTGGGTTTGTGTTTGTGTGCCATCTTGCTCTTTTATTTTCACTCAGGAGGCAAGCACTATCCTGTATATACCAATGTCTATCATGCTGCAGATCTGACTGGTTTCAGGCACCTGTTTTTCTTTCGATGTTGACAAACAGCTCCTTGAAAGAAGACAACTTTATTTAGCAGTTCGAATAAAGCATAAGAGAAAAGGAGATTTTAGAAACACCAAAGTGCCTAAGCACATGTTTAGTTCAATTTTGGTTAAGGTCCAGCTGGAACCAATCCACTGCATAGGGATATGCAGAAATAACATAGTCATGCTGATAGTCATCAAATGGCTTCTCACAATTCCTTCACCACCAAGAACAGGCAACCTCTAACAACTGAAACAATCAGCTATGAAAAGGTATATTGGCTCAGATAACCTGACTTGCAGGAGTGAGTTTAAAAATCAGTGGGGATATTAATGATAGTACTGCTCCATTGCAGGATACTCTCAACCACAGAAGGTTAACCCAGGTGTTCACATGTCTGTGTCTGTCACCTGGCTGGAAGTGAAAATTCACATCAAGATCTGAAAGTCATGCATCCAGTGCTTCATGTATTGTACAAAACTCTCATATTAAAGACAGATCCAAATTCAGCATGAAAAATTACTCAAAGACACACCCGCACTTGTCACTGTCACATTCCTATTACATTGTGTAAGAAGAAAACAATATCTGACGAAAATAAAATAAACACAGACACATGAATGAAAGAACTGACTACAATACTTTTGCATTTATCTGATATTCTGAGGTCAGTTAAAACACATGTTCAATGTTATCACAGAAATGTCACATAAGGAAATATAATACTAGTTTTCTTAAAGAAAGCTGAAGAGAAGAGCAGCTGTAGGTATGTTCTCAACAGAGATGAAACAACACAGTAGTTATTGAAGAGAAATAAAAATATTTTCAAATTCCACTTTCTACTTTCCTGTTTATTCTGGCCACAGAAGTCCTTGCCATCTTCCAACATGGGTACCTTCTCAGTAACATGAAACACAATTACACTGCTGCTGATGGAAATGTAGCAGTGTACAAGCAAGTAAGTTCATTTTCTGTCCAACTGCTTAAGGAGAGTTTTTGACCCTGTCAGCTAATTTAGAGTCTCAGGGCGTGGGGGGAATTTATGAAGCTGAAGATTAATAGGCATACTCTATGCAATTCTTGACACACTGAAAAATATTTAAAACTGTGTTTGCATGGCTGTTAGGATCTTTGGGTTTTGAAGAACAGCCCAAGGTAAAAATTTGTTTTGCATTCTAGGATATAAAGACAAGAATTTTTGGTTTCAGTGGAATATAAACCTTAAAACAAGACACCTATGCACATACACAGATTTTCCTCTTCGCTATAAATAGTCTTCAACATGTAGACTGATGTCCTGCTGATTCAGGCTTGCTGAAGAAATGCAATTTCTATTTAAATCTCATTGAGGAATTATAAATATTTTTTTGGGAAGTAATTGGCAAAAATTAAATGTCTCCACATGGATATCAGTTCAGAAAACAATCATATGCCTGGAAAGAGGGAAAACATTTTTATTCCTTTGTGGAAGTTCTGGCTGTTAAGAGTCTACTAAGGTAAAAGTTAATGGGAAAGTTAAATTTTTGGATTATTGACAAATGGTAATCAAGCATCAACGTAATTTATTTCTAAGTCTTCAACTAGCACACAGAATCTGAAAGATCAGATCGTAGTTTCTTGGTGTGTTTTGGTCTTTTTTTATTGCCTTGTCTTCTGTGGTCACAATTTTGAAACAAATCCAGTAATGTAAACCCATGTGAGCTTTGCTTAAATTTGTTCTCATCTCTTCTCTCCTGCATGCAACAAAATCAACTGAATGTACGTCTACAGTTTTTCTCTTAGTGACAGTATTAATTAGAGATACGGAGTCATCATAGAGTATCCTGAGTTGGAAGGGACCCAGAAGGATCATCAAGTCCAACTCCTGGCCCTGTACAGGACCACTCCCAAGTCACACCATGTGCCTGACAGAGTTTTCCAAACACTCCTTGAACTCTGTCAGGCTTGGTGCTCTGACCAGTTCCCTGGAGATCCTGATCCAGTGCTCAACCACCCTCTGGATGAAGAACCTTTCCCTGATATTAAACCTAAGCCTCCCCTGACGGCTCCAGGCCATTCCCTTGGGTCCTATCACTGGTCACCACAGGGAAGAGATCAGTGCCTGCCCTTCCTGTTCCCCTCACAAGGAAGCTGTAAATGCAATGAGGTCTCCCCTCAGCCTGCTCTTCTCCAGGCAGAACAGACCAAGTGACCTCAGGCACTCCTCATACGGCTTCTCCTCGAGGCCCTTCACCATCTTTGAAGCCCTCATCTGGACACTCTCTAACACCTCCATGTATTTTCATATTGTACCTCCCAAAACTGCCCCCAGCACTGGAGGTGAGGCCGCCCCAGCTCAGAGCAGAGCAGGACAATCCCTCCCTTGCCTGCCTGGCCATGCTGTGCCTGATGCCCCAGGACAGGGTTGGCCCTCCTGGCTGCCAGGACACTGCTGGCTCACGTTCAACTTGCCACTGACCAGGACCCCCAGGTCCCTTTCCATGGGGCTGCTTTCCAGCCTCTCATTCCCCAGTTTGTCTGTATGTTCAGGGTTGCCCCAACCCAGGTGCAGAATCCAGCATTTTCCCTTGTTGAACTTCATACAAATGGGGGATTGCTCAGCCCTCTAATTTATCAAGTTCCCTCTGAAGGGCCTCGCTGCCTTCAAGGGAGTCAACAATTTTGTATTGCTGGCAAACTTAGTATTCCTTCAAGTCCTGTGTTCAAGCATTTTATGAAGATATTGATGAGCACTAGGCCTAAAATACATCCCTAAGAGGAACCTTGGTCCAAAAGACTAAGATTGATCAGCTTTGACTTTCATTCAGAAATAAACATTCTTGGTCAGATTTCATTGTGAATAGAGTTTTCAGGCATTTCTAAGTTTTGAGGACCTCACTGACTCTTTAAGACTCCTTTTTTCCCCTGGCTTTTGAAAGAGGCTGTTATTTTCCTTTAAATGACATGAAAGTCATTATTAAAAGATCTTTTCAAGATCTTTTCAATCTGAAGAGAAAAAATATTATCATTTATAATAGTGGTTATCATTATTGTTATACACAAAAAAAAAACAATTCTTTTTTTTTCAAAATGTGATTTGTGGAATAAAGTTCCATATACTTTTTTCCTATCTGTGGCATCTTAAACAGTAGGTGATATAACTCCTGATGTCAGGAACTTAGTCCATTAAATTCTAGAGCAGTACAGTTGCACTTCAGTATTCACTAACAATATTATAGAAGCCCACACTGCCACCACTGTAAGTGATTTTACTCAGAAAGCATATTTTAATTTAGTTTAATATATATAGGCACTTGAGTAAGAGTACATAAGTTTCATTATTTTTGCAACCCTAACAAAATAATTAATTGTAAGAAAAAAAATCAAAACATTTCAAATTTAGTCTGATACATATAATTTTTTTACTAAGACTCTTCACACTGGCTTTTTTATACTTTCGCTATGTATAGAATGAATTGAGAAATATGTAATAGAGATTTCCATCACTGTCCATGCTACCAAACTGCTATACACTTGTGGCAAATAGCTGTGACATTTCTGGTTTTCAAAGTGTGAATAATGTGAAATTTGCTCTGTAGAGATTTTCTGTTGATCTTTTCAGGCATAATCTTCAAGTGCAGGTGGGCATGACATACCTGGTGACACATTCAAATTATTTTACCAGATAACGCAATGCATTCTTAGAAAATAACGACACTTGGCAAAAAAGCCTGTACAGTTTGTTCTGACACTTTCCCTGAAGCATTCTCTAACTCATTCTGTGATACAGTAGTATCCACCAAATCTGCTTTCAAGTTACAGCTCAACAAGCCTTTCAAATTTGTCAGTCTCAAGTTTTTTACTTCAAATTAAGCAGGCTTTTACTTACTTGGAGCAACTACTGTAGTGGTGGAACCATTTCCTAGAATTTACTAATATTCACAGGTATTTCAGAGAGCCTGCAGTATTGTTGACAACCCATGAAAACTGGTGTAAATATTTTCCTCCTCATTCCCAAGTAAGTCTACCTTTAGCTCAACCAATTTATGACTTCCACAAATTCATTTTGGTTATGTTTTTGTTATAAGTTTCTGTAATAATGATTTAGAGGGGATTCTTTTGATCAATACTCATTCAGTTGTGGTTATCCTCCAATGTGTAATCTGCTGCAAACTAAGCATATTAATTTTGTATCACATAAATCATATATATAACATATAACAGTTTCAAAACACAGAAAAATGAATATGTTCCACAATTAAATCACTAGGACAAGTCTCTGATGAAAAGAGCTGCTAACTCAGTCTCGCTAAGTCCTACAATGTGTCTCTTCCGCTATGTGCCAGAGCTGGCAAAAAAGGCTGAAGTGAATTAATCCAATTGCTCTGTCTTAAAAACAAAATAACTAAATCCTAGAGCCTTCCACTTCCATTTTATGCAGTTATTTTTTTGTTCTGACAATTGAAACTAAACCTTGTTAGTTATCATTATAAATTACTTTTTCCCTTCTGCAATATCCTTTGAGAACATGAATACAAGTGTCCTTTATTTGGAGAAAAGTAGGAATAATTATTGTTCAAACAGCACACAAACCTTCCATCATGTATATGCTCAGCCTCACAAGTGCAAATAGAATTCCTCCTACTCATCAATCTGCTTGGCTTTGGTGATATGAAGAGTAGCAAAGGGAGGGCATCTTCTTTTCTGTCCAGTCTAAAGAAAATCACTTCTATAGTGACCAACTTATGTGAGCAACTAAATGGTTCAGTATTCTGCTCTGAGCCAGGCTGTGACCAACATGACAGCCTGGCCATCATCTGTCATCCCCCTGGTGACAAGCCTGATAATTCTCTGAAGTCCACTCTGCAGTTGCAGCTCCAGCCTGCTCCAGTCAAACTCATTTTATGCAGGTACACAATCTCCAAGTAGATACACCCGTACAAAGGAAATGTTTCCTCCACAAGTTTGTTGATAATAAATTTAGTCACCAAACCAAAGTCCACTTCCTATGAAAGCAGAGTGATTCTGTTAACTTAGAGGCATCTTTTGCAAACGTCACACATTTGCTCTAACCAATGATTAAAATGTTATTAAAATGTATACAATTCAATCAAATTCTAAGCACAGCAAAATGAATTCTGTAAATGGAATTTCAAGTAATTAATGTAATAGATATTTTTAAAAGTTGACTATTTTAGTACAGACTATTGCCCTTCTTCCTAGAGTGAAAAAGCAAGTACTTTTGCATTATTTGTCGTGGTACAGAGACATTATAATTGATACAATACAAAGAGGTTTTTTTTGCTTTGCAGGTGCCAATAAGCAACCTCAAGGGAATATTCAAAAATCCTTAGTGTGTTCAGAGTTTTACTGCAGGAAAGCTGTAGGATATAAGGGCTTTTCATTTTACTATCTTTCAGCTATGGTGCCTTTCGTTGCTTGCTTATATCTATAAAACATACATGCCTCTTTTTTCCTTTTTCTCAGCCTTTCTAAAATACTTAATCAGAGATTCAAACGAGCTTGTATTCTACTACACATGCACAAGAAACTTTAAAAGAACATTATGAAAGTTGCAAAACCAAAAACTCTGGAGCTGCTATGATGATATTGAGTTATACAATTATATTTTGGTTTTCCACTAGGCAACTTTAATTCCTTATCTCAGAATCCTTATCTTACAAGTTGCATAACCTGCTAACTCAGATTTTTTTCCTTTAATTTTAGGTTTTTTCTAGACAATTGAAAAAGCAAATGAAACTCAAGATCTCCTTGTGTGGCACCATGCAGATTGCAGAATTACCATTCATTAGCAGAGTTAATTTTTTTAGTTACAGAAAGGAGGTTCCTACAATTCAATTAGTGAGTAAAAGTATCTGTAAGTTATCCCCTCCATAAAGAGTCCATAAATGGCAGGGAAAGACAGCATCATTTCAGGGTTGGTATAAGTGTATGTAGGGCCAGAGAGTCCAAAAACATCAAGAGTGGAGATATTCCCTGCATTCACATCTGTCTCTGCTATAGCTTCTGCCATTTTAACTTTTGTCAACATGAGCTTTTGAATGGCAACACAGTAAATCAGATCAGCCCACTGGTCTTACTGAAAGCTATCTCTGCAAAATAGTGTCCCATGTCTGATTAGTTCTGTGAGCTGCATCACCTCTTCCTCTGGGTCCAGACTCATTAATATTGAAGCACAGAAAGGGCAGCCAGAGACAAGAGAATATGAATATTTATGCTTTTCTGTGGGAGTGTGATCTCAAATCCACTGAAGACCAAATACTGACTTACTCAAACCTTAGTGGCTCTCACAAGTGTTTGCTGACAGCAGAAGAATGTGAACAGTCAAGAAACCTGGGCTCAGGTCTAAGTGCTGCCAGGGTGTGATCTACTAGAGGACTTTGCCAGCCACAGGTAGTGGTTGGCACAGGAGTGTCCCCATCCACTCAGATCTGTCTTGCTGGTGTCTTAGGTTTTTTGGTTTTTTTTTTTTTTGGTTTTTTTGGTTTTTTGTTTGTTTTTTTTTTCCCTTTAGAATCTGAGTATAGTCTTTTTGTCATTCACTTACTGCCAAAGTGGTGTGACTGCAGTTGCAGGATTCTTCTTGCAGCTCCAGACCCCCAACCAGTTTCCTGCTCTGGTCAGAGTGCTTAGCCATTTGCAGGATTAGGAGCCCTGGCTCCCTGCTCCCTATCTGTATAACTCACTTCAAACACACACACACACACACACACACACACACACACACACACACACACACAAAAGCACATACACAAACACAAGATCACAGCTGCTTCTCTCAGTCCTGCTACAGTTTTCCACCAGCATTGTTGTCCTTGCCACTTCCAGCCTCTCTGTCTTTCATTCCTTCAGCTCTTGCTCCAGTTTCATTTTTAGTCTCAGGATTCCCTTCATCTTCCCATTCTGTTTTAGCCTGCTCATCCACTAGCTATCTTAATCCCAAACTTGCTTTCCTGAAGCTGATATCCTTTTCTTAATTTTCCAAAACAACAACCAGTTGTCTTGTTCCCAAAGTCCATCCAAACTCCATCAATCCAAGTGTTTGCTACATTTTGGCATTTCAGACAGATTGACTTTCCCATTTTTTTTTTTTTTAATGTATTTAATTCAGGTCCTTTCTCTGGTACTGACTCATCAGTGCAAGAATATCAAGACCACAGAGAGGAGTCTTCCTGTTTCCAGCTCTGATGCTGACTCCTGCAGAGATCTACAGCAACCCGGAGCAGCAACGACAGGGATTGTCCAGTTCAGCACCTCAGCACAGAAAGACTCTTAAGGGACTGTAGCTGTCAAATTGTGGTGAGGCACTTCTGGACATGAGCAAAGAGTGGTTGTCATAAAAGGCTTATCATTGTGGCAGTTCATCAGGGAGATTACAAAAGGCTCATCCCTGACACAGAAGCTATTTTGCTGCCAAATTTTGAGTTACTCACCCACATAAGAAGTACATAAGAGAATCTCATATAAATAATTTTAGTATTTTAAGCAGGTGACAACAATTCAAAATAAATGCATTGAAAAGAAGGCATCACTTATCAACTGGTAATCTATTTATTCCTCAGAGGAAAGTTAAGAAAAGAATACATAATACATTATTTTCCAGTGAGGTTTGGAGAAAAGCTGCTTAGTAATCATCTAACATTTTTCAATATAATGGTGAGAGGGAGACATTCCATTAGTCACTAATGAATAGTTATTTTACCATGGCAATATAGTATAAGTTTTTGTCACAACAGTTTTATTTCTATTTTAAAAGAGTTACATGCTAACTTATTTTATTTACATTTGCATAGCAGAAAATACACAGACTATCAGATACTGCATTTTATCTGAGAGCTGGTTTCCTAAGAAGCATCCTGGCTCTGTCCAGGTCTTTTCCACTGGAGTCTTGCTACCTGATTGAATCCTAACTGTATGTCTACATGGAGGAAAATTACTCTTTATGTTTTTTATATAGCTGTGTACGGTAAGGTACTCTGTCATAAGGAAATTCCTCATTTTGGAAATGAAAGAATGTTTATATTTGGTAGCTTGATAAATTACAGTTTATGTGATATATTTTATGACATCTAATGACCTATAAATCTGTTAAATAATTTCAAATTAAATTAACAGACGGCTAAAGATCTCAGAGTTTCCTAAAATGTAATGAAAATCAGCAGCAAGGTAGCTAATACCATTATGTTGCCCCTGGACAAAGGACTGTGGTGTGGATGCTTAGGGACAAAGGACTGAAGCAAATAGAAAAACAAGGTTCCTGAGTACTCCCCCTGCTCACTAAAGAATTTATTTCTACATAGCTTAACCGCCATCTCAAGGTAGGCAATTTAAGAAGTAATTTTTTGTTACAGAGAGCCTCAGTAGTTGCTCGACATATTCAATTAAGTGTTTATTTTTACTTTCCTGCTATTTTAAAAAAAACCTTAAAAGCCATCTGGACTCAAAACCTTTTCCAGAAGGTTAGTTTCAGTTCAAGATTCTGGGGAAAGTTACTCCTGGAACAAAATATAATACCTTTGCATGTTTTTCTCCCTCTGCATTCGAATAAAACTAACTAACTAACTAGATGTTACATTCCAGTAATTTTGGACAAAGAATTGATTTTGATAAGGTTATGACTCTTTCTTGAAAAATTTGCTCAGTAATTATTAGGCTTTCTTTGGAAAAGCCTAGAGAGCATTGCTCTCTAAGTAGGATAACACTCCTCTATTTCACATATTGCTGCTTCATACGAGTTCCTCTCTGTCTCAGCTCATTCCTGCTGAAAGTTTTAGGAAATCTAAATACTAAGTAAAGCTCCTATTCCTTTCTGTGTGTGTATTATTTATGTCTACACATAGAAACACTGATAGGAGGAAAACAATCACTCCTTTGCTGTCAGTGTTTCCCTAGTATTACTTCAATCCTCTATTTTTTGGTCCCTTCAAATCTAAGGTCTTTATTAGTATTATAGATTTTCAGTGATTTTAAATGTATGAACAGCTCTCATTTGGGTATAATGTAAAGAGCCACTGTTTAGGCTGAACTTTAGTAGGTAAATTTTGTGGCAGTCAGTTTCCCTTCTTTTCAGTGGAGTGTTGCCAATGAGGATGCACACCTCGGGCTGAGATGTGGCATGCACATGAAAGCTTCATGACAGACAGGGGATGGTTAGCTGATTAAACTGACCAAGTTAACTTTTTATATGTGATAACTTTTCCGTCTGGATAATTCCTGAAAAGTTGGCCAGATGACAATTGCTCCAGTGAAACCTGGATGTCACAACTGCTGTTATTTATACTTTTATGTATGCTGTTATACTGCTGTTATTGACATGCAGCTTTCCTATAGCTTAAAATGTATATCCATTTTATCCAATTTCAAAACAAAACTGTAGAAGCATGGGGATGAGGAGTGAAGAAGCATACAGACATGTATCTCATTGAGGAAAGGTGAAATGTATCACTCTCAAGGTGCAGAAGATGTATGTGCCAGCACAACATATTACTTCAGAACATAAATTCAGGTTCTGCTACTCTGATCTCAAATTGTCCTTCAGTTCTGCTTATTTCCAGAAACTTGGATTAGGGTAAAAAAGCACATTAATTTTTAACCACAGATTAAGTTGCTGGTCCATGTTGTAACACAGCCTCACAGTCTTATTAGCACAACAAAACTGGGCAGTGAACTCCTATAAAAAATGCAGAAATGAATGGCTTGGGGTGGGGTAGGATAAAAACTCTTCGAGCTGGTTTTGCCACCATGAGAAAGGTTTGTGTGCTGAAGTCTAAGATGCACTACAGCAAAGACTGTACATGGTAAATGACAAGCCATGAGGCAAACATGCCTGATCATTACAGTAAGAATAATGAGTGTATGGGAGAGACTTAGATCCTTTAGTTGATTTTCAATGGATACTATTTAAGAAAAAGACCTTATGCCCTCTGGAGTAAATATGAAATACCTCATACATACCAGTAGGAGATGTATTGAGAGGAGTCAATAGAAATGAACAGAGATTTTCACATGAGTTCTTGGGGGTTAAGATAACCTGTCAGCCTAATGGGTTCACCTGTCTTTGTTCAAAGTCGGACAGTTTTCCAAAGAACTGCACTGTTAACATGGAATTTAAATCAGCTATTTCCTGAGGAGAGCTACATCTCCAAGGAATGTTTGGACTAAATGTCTCAAGATTTTCTTGCAGCACAAAATGATTCATTGTCTGGACACATCAACATTCAGTTACTTATACAGACTTCGGAACACATTTAAAGTTGAAAGGTGTTGTACTGTGGGCATTACATACTGGAAGTGCCTTTTTCAAAAGATCTTAAGTTTCTACCAGCAGTTCTGCTTCAGCTGCTACTATTGCAATTTTCAAGACAATGTGCTTACATATGAAAATCAAGCATCTTGTTTATGAAAATTAGTCCCTTTGAACAGAAAGGCAACTGAAGCAAATTACCTTAAATTTCCACTTTTAATTCTTTCCTAGGCACATAAATTTTCAGAATAATCTGGATATGCTCATTGGTTAGGAAGCATTTTGAAATATTGGCTCTTAAACCTGAATTATTGTTTTCAGGACAAATGTTCCTGAAAGAGCTCCTTCAGAATGCAAACTACACATACAAAAATTCTTAACAATGGCAAGACTTGAATTCATACTGTCCAAGTCCTGTTTAGATTTGATTACTTCAGCATGTTACCATAAGTCACCTATTTATTCTGTACTAGCCTGTCTTGCAAACAGGCTTGAAACTGGACTCCTACTCCTGCTGTATGAATTGTTTTATTTGTGTCATTTCCTAGACTTGACTCCCTTCTTATTTCTTCTCAGGATCTTTTAACATGCTGCTTTCCCTGTAGAATTTGATTAGATTTGAAACATAAAATTATTCTAAGAAGGATCAGCATTAAAATTTGGGCAAAAAGTTACCGAGAATATAAAAGTATCTATGCTGTTTGATGTTATATGAGTGTTTTAGAGGAACTGTGTTTTTAGGGAGTCTTGTTCAGTCTCAGGTTTTTGTCATAAACTTTAGCTGGGTCCTTTGTAGGTTAGAACTGTAGTATACCAACACAGAACACAACAGATACATAATCACCAATATCCAAATTTGTAATGATCATTGGATCCAAACACATTACCTACTTATGTAATTTATGATGACACATTACATACGTAGCATAAAACTTAATGTTACATGAGAATAAGGGTAGGGAGAACCTTATTAACTGTTGTCTGATAGGATAGTTTTCACTGACATGCCTCTTTACACTCTTCCTGGGGAATAATGTAATGGTCTACATTGTTTGTGGTACAATAATGAGGTGAGAGCTTGAGTGTCTCAGTGTAGTGAAGTTTTATTCTAATATTCCTTTAATACTATATATCTTTCAGTTAAGAATAAAATTATCTAACTTTGGATGTATTCTGGGTCCTAGCAGCCTCTAGCAGAGTCATGATTGTTCAGTTTTCAGCCTATCCCATTTGCTGTCTCATGTCTAGAGAATATACCTGAATATCAGCAGCACCTTTGCAGTGTCTCACACCTTCCTGCAATGGGTTTCCAACACAGGAGTAGCAAAATGCTTCTGTCTCTGAATATACAGATAGCAGATTCTGCAAATCTTTGTCCCTTGGATCCAGAACAATTGTGGAAAAGATAGATCAAGAGCCAATCAGAAAAAAAAAATACTTTAGAGGCTTGAGTTGCCCAGCAGACTATGAAGAAGTGTGCATCTGCAAGGGGAGCATGCATAGGAGCACAAAAACAAGCTAGACCCTGCATACGGCTCTTCAAGCGTGAGTTATATACAGCTGGGTGGGATGGATGGCTGTTTTTGCCTGTTTATGCCTCTGACCAGATGAGCACAAACACCAGTGCTAATGATTAGGCTTTTGCCCTTGTCTAGCAGTTTTCCCAGAGTAGCATCATAACACATGCAGACTTCAGACCAGCCACATGATTTGTTTGGGGTGATTAGATTTACAGTCTCTCCTGAATAATATGTGACTAAAGCCAATCACAAAAATAGCTACATTCTCTGCACCACACACAGTTTTGGCAAAGCATCTGTTTCTGAACCAAATCACATTTCTTTCCTGATGTTTCTTCAGTACCACAACTTCTAACCCATGTTTACTTCTCCTTGTCTATCGCTCAAAACTTAAAGGTACTTGAAAAGAGCCTAACATGGAATGATCTGTGTGTGCAGTAAAACAGGATTATTTTGAACTAATATAGAAGCCATTTTAGTAAGCAGAGCTCTGCAAATTTCACAATGATGACACATCTGGGAGGATAAAGCAGAAGTTAAGGCATAAGTCTGGGATAGTCGCCAACTTATGCATGAGTATCAGGTATGTATCATAGATCGTTTCCATATTCACTGAGTCAGCTTCCATACCCTTTGATGTAGGTTCCTACATCTCTTAGATAAGTCATCCACACATTCCAGAGCTATGGGTAGCATGCAACTTAACGGGAAACTTCCTTATTCTTATACTAAAAACATTTCAGTTTGGAGCGTTGATAAAATTCATTGCATGTCACAGGAAGGCCTTGGAAACAGATACACAACATAACAAGCTGAAGTTACTGGCTGTTCTCAGTGCAGTCGTAACTCTAGAGGCATTGAGGAAGTATGGGTTTTTATGTCATGGTCATGATGTCATCATAAAAAAAAAATAAAGGGGGGAAAGAAGAAGAAGTAGAAAAGGGTTGAAGTCAAGCCAGGACTGATGGCCTTGAACCCTGTGTTCAAATTTGCTCTGACATACTTTAAAGTCTACTACAGAACTACATGTGTAACCTTTGGGTTATATTCCCTGACTACCTTTTCTTCCTGTCTCCTCCTATTTTGTGATCTCTTCTTTCTCACCTTTTGAATCACAAACAGAATTTGTTTGTTTTCTTCCTCCCCAGTCTCTTCACTTCCTTTGCTGCCAGTAAATATCCCCATCTATCCTAAACACTTTACTTCCTCTGTCCCTCTTGTTTCCTATCCACACTTTTCCAATACCCTAATGTTTTCCTTGGCAAGTTAACTTAATTAATAACTTGTATATCTATGTTTTTTCCTATCTGTGAGTAACTTTAAAGGCTTAGCAGAGTTTCTGGTCAAAGAGAATGAAAGTGAATGAGGAATATGAATGACAATAAACACCTTTTGACTGCAATAGCAATTTCCTGATTTTATTTAGCAATGACATATTTAAATTTTAAAAATTTAAAATGGGGGTAGAAGTCCTCTGAATAGTCATTATTAGTGATCCAATTATGTAGCTCCTTTTGCACCTAGCTGGCCTAAGCAAAAAACTTTTTTTTTCCTTCTTTCCCTTCTTCAGGAAAAAAAAACCACAGAAGCGGAAATAGAGGATAGAGAAGCACACAAAAGTGAAGCGCTAACTCCGGGGGAGATCCTACCTACTTCATTAGTCCACAGGGTCTTGGATAGAGCTTAGGCAGTTCCTAACCTGTACAGTAGGGACTATGTCTAGAAGTTAATTAGGAGGATATTCTTGGTAGTGGTCAATATTCTATTCACTGCAGGGAGAAAAGGAAAGAAGCAGGGTAAGAAAATGGCAGCAAGTAGACTTCATTGATTAAACAGAGCTTGTTTCTTAGGATCTACTTCTTTGGCAGTCTGGTCGAGGTCACAGAGCTTTAAAAATGACTGCTTTAAAGCTCTAATTTTGTAAGCTCATCTGGTGGGTCGATTCTTGAAAACATATGAAGCCTCATTAGCATCAATAGGATTTTGTGCAGGTGATCATCTCTAGAGAATCTCTAGAGAATCTACCCAGTATTCATTGTTGAAACAAATTATTTTTTATCAACCAAGTATGTAGTTTTCCTATACATAATAAAACTTTCTTCATCCTTTGGAGAATTCCAATCCATCCACTGGAACATGTTGATTCCTAATACCAGTTATACAAACTAAACCACTGATATCACAAACAATTATAGACATGAACTGAAACACAGTTGTAAAAAAAGCTAACAGGTCATGGGTGTGCCATTTCAGAAGTGCTGGGAGATAAAATATGTTTGTACAATTTCAACCTTTAGTTAAGGGGAATATAACTTTGCTGAGAGCCAGATTCATTGTGAAGATTGAATTCTATTCTCAGACTTTCCATTTTCCACATAGAGACTGTGCTTTTGAAAGTGGATAGGAGCCTCCTCCCCTCCTCCTGGCTTAATCATTATCTCTGACTTTGCAGAATTGTGACTTATGCAATGTCACAGAGAGCCAATGTCAGAGCTGCAAATAGTTCTTCCATCCTCCTGTCCTGACTATTAGATCATTGTTTGTCAGATGTGCCCTGGATCTAAGGTAGGTGCGTTTTGAGGACCCTCCCTTATCACACCTTTAATTTCAGGTTGCAACTAAATTGGCATGCTCCAAGAGCAAGACTCCTTGGAGAAAGCTCTAAACAAGCCAAGGGAAAGTTACTTATTAAAAATGCATTAAACGATTCACAAGTGTTTATCTTATAATTCCCCAACATTTTAGACAAAATATCTCTCGCTAAAGATAGTAGTATATATTTCAGAAATATTTTTTCTCTGAAAATAGTATTTAAGATTCATGCATGATGATTATACACTATTTTCTGCCTCAAACAAATGAACACAAGATACTCTATAGGCTGCCCAGTGAAATTTTTTCAACAGTCTACAATAAGCATGGAGAAATGATGTCTGTGGAGATTTGCCTAATATCCTATTCCCTAATATCTCTAATACCAAGATTTTTTCATCCTATTTATCTTTGGCCAAAGGCTGGTAGCCATTGCAAGTTAACAGTTACTACACAAATAAGATAAAATTTGATCCAGCTTAATTTCTTGTCCCTCTAGTCATCTAAAAGTTATTTATTTACTCTGAGCCAGTCAGGTAGATCTTCTTTAATCAATGAATAGAGTTAAAAACTTCAAAAAGGACTCAGCTAATCCCCTTTAGAGATTTAATCTAATTTCAGTTGGGAAGTGTCAGTCTCTCTCTCTGTTGACTATAGAGGGAGCCTTGACAACTCACTTAGATAGGAAGAGACTAGATTCTATATGATTAATATTAGTGAGCTGAATCCCACCCTTAGTGAGACCAGAAAAACAGCAGTCTGATGCTTTTTTATGCTTTCTCTTCTAATATTTTGATACAAGTCATATGAATTGTAGAATGTTAAGGTTTGGAAGGGGCCTTAAGGATTATTTAGTTCCAGCCTCCCTGCCATGGGCAGGGTCACCTTCCACCAGACCAGGATGCTCAAGCTTTGAACACTGCCAGGGTTTGGGGTATCCACAGCCTCCCTTGGAAACCTGCTGCAGTATCTCATCACCCTCACAGTAAAGAAATTCTTCCTAATTCAACCTAATTTCCCCCTCTTTCTCTTTGTACCCATTACTCCTTGTCCTATCACTACAGTTCCTCATGTAGAATCTCTCTCCGGCTTTCTGGTAAGCCCTCTTCAGATCCTGGGGGGCTGCTGTGAGGTCTCCATGCAGCCTTCTCCAGGCTAAACAGCACCAAAATTCTCAGCCTGTATTTGTAGGGGAATTACATCAGTCATCTTATCAATTTTGTGGCCCTCCTTGGGATTTGCTCCAACAGTTCCAGCTCCTTCTTATGTATTCCAAGTGTATAACTTTAAAAATAAATATAACATTAAAATACAAGATACCTTTAACAGATGTGTTTTGTCAGGCACATAACCAACATTTTTAGCCTATTTGATTTAGTCCTCAGTATACTTATCATCTCCAGGTAATTTTGAAGTTTTTTAAAAAAGCTTTTGTGAGGATATCCAATGACAGATGATTCCAGTTTTGCTTTCAAGAGTTGTGTTGGAAGAATATTAACTGTACACATGAACAATACGTAGAACAAACCACTTATATCTCTCTGGATGTTTACTGGAATATCTATTTTTCTTAACCATTCTGTCCATCTGAAAACTATCAAACACAGCTGATTCACTCATCTCCAAAAATGGTGTCACAGAGATGCCTAAACTTTGGTTTATGAAGATGTGAAAACTTTGGTTTATGAACCCTATTTAAAAAGGCATTATTATTCCATATATTTATATATATAAAATGTTATAGAATAAGAATATATAAATGGTCCACCATGCCAATAAATTGTGCTTGGATCTTATATGTTTAAAGTGAAACTTTTGACTTTATCATTGATATCTCTGTAAAAGTATAAACAGAAGAAGAGGTAGGGTTTGTCTGACCAGAAGTAGATGCCAACAGTGTCTATCTTTTGAACTTCTTGTCTAGACTTCTTTTATAATCAATGAGAGAAAAAATGGCACTCCTAGACATGATTTGCTTAAGCATAAGGTAGATATCTAAAATAATGAATATTTCCCTATAAATTCTCTTTCTTTTTTTACTTGAGTGATCTCAGTATGAGTAGCTCAAGTAGAAAGGCTTATAAAGTAGAAATTGATCATAAGCCTTGGTGAAGCATTATGATTTCATTATTAAAGGTGAGATTTTTAGAGAAGCTGATCAGCATTAAGGCAATGGGAGAATCATTAAGACTTGTTAGTTCCTGACAAGCAAAATCAATCACTCAGCACTGAAGTGGCAGCTCTCTGGAGCAGACAACTAATGTCAGAAGCTTTTGATGAAGTGCTGACATGTACAAAGGAAATATTTCTGGATGGTAAAACACCTACCAAATTGTTTGCTCTGTTCAGCTTCTGAGCAGACATTTGTATTTTATATGACTTTCTATAGACCTCTCCACAGATCTCAAAAGAACTAGGAGGAGCCTGTCACAGATTGGAGGATGATAGTGAGTCATGAAACAGGGAATAGTGTGGGATTTAACAGATTTTATTTTGTTTAAGCACAGACATGGAAGCATTGGTCAGTAGAAACAGATTGAACATATTTTATTCTGTGTCATTTTATCTTAAACTTAACATGACAAAGAATTTGCAAAGAGGATGGATTTGGTCTGTTTTGTCCAGTTGAAGAGGAGAAGTGATAAATCAACTTGGTGGGCACCTGGCATATGGCCAAGGTTAATCCACCACAAGAAGTTAATGAAAGATATGGCTTTGTCTTTTTCATTGCCTTCTTAACTAAGAAACCCGAAAGTATTAATGTTCCTTTAAAAATTGTGTGGCAGTACCACTGTTTTTGAGCTGAAGAACACTTCATATGAATTACCTGAAATTATACCTTATATGTGATATGGACTGAACAGTTCCACTGTTGTAAAAGCAGATACCTGGAACAGGAATATTAGCATTGTAGCACTGTACATTTAGAAAAGTCTGTTAGCTTCAAGTCACCTCCTTTTTTCTCTCTGATGTTAATGAACAAATATTATGAAAAAAGAAATTGGCCTTTCAGTGACCTAATGTTTGAATTTGTATTTTGATTTTTTGATATTGTAAATCAAAAAATGTCATCTTGTAATTTTTTCACCAAGACCTCAATGTTTCTTTGAGACTCATAGAGAAAGACGTTGAACTTTAATTTAGCTCACAAGTGACAAAGAACAAACATATCCTTCTAACTTGATGTTAATTCCCAATCAGTTAAAAAAGAACATACCCTCTCCTGCCTGAATATATCTTCTATTGACTTCAAACTCTAGATTTCTATTTACTCATTTGACCTACAGTTTTATTTGTAAAAATAGAAGTTTGAACATACTTTTGCTGTTTACAGATACCTGACTGGGGGGTGTACAAAAGTGGCGTCTATGCTCTTGGAGGGACACTGTAAAAGGGCAAGATACTATGAAAATTATCAGACACTGGAGCAGATGTCCAGAGGGGACCAGGTGGTCCATCCTTCCACCTTGGAGGGGTGCAAGACCCTCCAGACACAATCCTGGGAATCCTGCTCCACCTGGGCCTGCTTCAAGCATGGGCTGGACTAGAGATTATTGTTGGTCTGTTCCAGCTTATGTGATGTGCTGATTCAGTGACACATATCTGATCTTGATTTAGTGGGTTAAAAATTCATGTTGTACACATTATTCATTACTATTTCCACCATGGAAGCACCAGGGACTCCTATACTTAGTACATTCACTAGAGCAGGAGGGCTGGTCATTTGCAGGGCTATCCTTTCAAACCCTATAAAGTAGTAAAGGAAAACTCAAGAAAACTCCTATAGATAATCAGCTGCAGACAAAAACTGACGTACTGAGAATGAACAAGATATCTTGAAAAGTGGATATATACCTGGAAGGCATTCTTTATAAAAACCCCAGCAAAACACACTTAATTCTTTATGTGATACCAAAAAAAAAGGAGTTAGAGAACAGACTCAAAAAGTGAAGCCTAGAAAAATGGTCTTTGCAGCAACAGTGTGAGTGTTGCTTCTGTTAAGAGCAGCAGAAAAAGGTTGTAAGGTTTTAAGGCAAAGATTATAAAAATTTGGTAAAAACCTTTAACTTTTTAGCTCCTGAAACAAGTTACAAAATGGAAACTTGATCTTATTTTTGGACTTAAAATCTTGTTTGCATCACCTGCCTGTCTGACAAGTCTGGTGATCCCATCATTCACAGCAGTTGTAAATGAGGGAAGTTCTAATGACTGACTAAGGAAGAGAGGAGAGTGTGACATGCTTGAGTCATACTGCATTTGAACTGATAGCTATCAGGAGAGGTTGAAGTTGAGAAACAAGCCAAGATATTTTGGATGAAGCCAAGGTACAAATTTGTTTCTCTCCGTGGAAATGGCAGTTGTGTTAATGGATGGGACTACTGAGACGGCGGCAGACACAAAAGAGGGAAATGAGCCAAAATCAGAATTCCATAAAATCATGTGTGAACATGCATGGTCCTTGAACGTACAGACTAACAGAGTGATTGGCAAGAGAAACGTGAAAGGACAAAGCTCCTGAAGTCACTGAAGCTTGGGAAAGAAAATAATTCAGAAGAGCATTTTGGCTATTGTGATAAGGGCAAGTGACAAGTGAGGATGGTGAAGAGAGGGGACAGATTTTGAGCCTCAAGCAGATGTGGATCAATATACTAATACTTACTGTAGTTTCAATTGAATAAAAAGGTGAACAGAAAAGTTCTGAAACCCCAAATGAGCTGAAAAGAGGGTGGAATGACATACCTGACAGGAATTACAGTGTCATTTTTGAGAGTGGAAATACAGGGGGTAAAAAAAAACCAGGGATATGTTTTTATGGAAGAAAATAAAACACAATCTTTATTGTGACAAAAAGGATGAAGAAGAAGGAAAAGTGATGAGAAAAGCAGGGAGATACTATAAATGGATAAGAACGCATCCTGATCTGTAAGGAGTCACTGACAGGGTCAGAGGAGGTTACCAGGTGAGAAATCTGATTATGAAGGAGATGTAACCGAAGCAGAGGAAGAACAGACCAGAGGAAAGAGTACCCCATCAATTGTAAATTTTCTCTTGGATTAAACCATCTTCCATCTCAGACAAACAAGGAAAAACATCTGAAGAAAGGTTTATGAAGCAAGTTATAGGTAAAAAGTTGTCTAGAATATGGGAGTGGAAGTCTGTTGAACTGAACAAGTAGGGTTGTTCCAGTTGAAGACAGCATAACTGAAAGGGAGAAAATGCATTTTTACTACAGGAAATTGAGCTCTTCACAGACCTTTATGTTGAAGATACCATACAGCATGAACAGAGGAAGCAGGAAGAGTCTAGCCAGGGAGCTGGCATGATGTGGCAGTTCATGTCTTCTGTGACACCTCCAGAAAGATTTCATATTTTCTTCAGGTCTTTATGAAAAATAGTGGCTATTATGGGGCTCAGTGTAGCTTCTTGATGAACATACAAGTTAACTCCACAACAGGGTTGCAGCTTGTGATTTACTCTTACCACAGGCTGTAAGGAACCTTAATAATCATACATGTTTTTAATCTTACTCACTGTAAGATTCTCTGATTTTTCTGTTTTGAACACAAGTTGCTTCAATGAGAGTGCTATGCATGACTCAGTTGAATTCCCTGCAGAAATCTCAACATAGGGTATTATCACTGTACATTGTCAGCAAGGTCTGTAATCCCTAACTTTTTAAAACAAGATGTATATTGTACAAGTTGTGTTCTCTTTGTATTAATGAATATAGTGAATCTAAAAACGGTTAGAACAGAATCTTCTGACAGTCCTGTTTCCACTGACTTGCCTATTTACCACAGGATTTTGAAGTACTTTCTGAAGACTGATAGGTTAAACACTTGATCTCCTTTGGAGTCTGGGTGTGAAACTGCAGATACCTGTATGTGATACTCCTCCTGGCGTTATTGGAATGTGAAGAGGCTGGGTTTCTAATATGGTGGGTATTTTCTACATTTTTGTTAATCCACTGTTACCTCCTACATTAGGAACAGAAAAGGACAGCAGGTGGAAACATTGGAACATGCCTGCTGTTCTGCTGGGAAACTGGGCATTATAGCCACTCTAAAGACAAAAAACAATAGTTTACATGTATATTAAAATAAGTAATCAGATTCAATTAATAATCTGATCCAATTTTCTTTTAAGACAGCAGGTAGACTGTGTCTTAATTACAGGTGCAGTTACAAGGCAGGCAGATAACAATGTTCTTCTGTTAGCTCTCTTTTCCATTTTTATATACATAAGCAGCCAATCATGTTTACAACACTCCTTCAACTGTAAGTGCTGATTATGAACCAACAGCAAGTCAAGGAAGTATGTCTAACACATTAGTTGACAACCATGAACATTTTTTTTTATAGTTGGAGAAACCACAGTGGAGAATTCTGCTCATTCAAAATCCTATTTTGAGATTTGCCCCTTCCATGAAAACCACAGGAATAGAGTCTATATATTTTTTAAAAAACCCACAGCTGTTAATTGAATTATCAAGTTCTCTAAATGCTTGAACAGAGTAACCATGCAGCATAATTGTTATAAATCTTGAACCGCATCCTCTTTGTTCCAATTTTTACATTTCCTTGATGTAGCCAGAATTTAACATCTACAAGTGCAGCAGTATACTGCAAATGGCCATGAGACTGGCATAAGGTCTGGTCATGACAGAATGTAGACAAGGGTAGTTTCATGGGCTGCTATTTATGTTGCCTTCTTATCACAGTACTACCTGCTGTGTCATCAGTCAGATTTGAAACCTTCCTGCAAAATTAGAAACCACTAAATGGCCATCAAGTGTTCCTTGTTGCCCTTTGTATATACTCAGAGTTGTCAAGTCCCATAAATTTTCTATCTCTGAGGACTTTTTCATTTAAACTCTTCTGTTTGTTCCTTCATCTTCTCAGTGGCAAGGTTATGGCACATGCTTTGGCTTCATTCTCAACCTGTACTCTAAATATTTCTGTTTTCCTTTCTGGGTAACTTTGGAAAAATGGATCTGCCAAATTTTCTGATGAATGTAACCTAGCATTTTAAGAGACTTAAATGTTTGGTTTTACCCATTTTGGCTTTCTAGCTTTCACATACATGTCTTGTGGTAGGATAAATTTTTAACTGGAAGCTGTTAGGTAGCTCCTTAGTCTCTAGGTTCTTGATAATCAAATCTTGTTTAAGTTTGTAAATATAGATGTTAACATTTCAAACCATCCTTTTTGATGTTTTCTTTTCTTGAATGGATATATTCCCTCAGTGCTTTATAAGAGTAAAGAAAGTAAATCAAATTTTATGAATTTTTAGGGAAACACCAGAGAACACAACAGAAAATACTGTATGACTCTATGATTCACTTGTTTCCAGGACACTGTGTGAAGACCTGCTGACCACTTTGGCTGAAAGCCATCCCCTCAAAAAATGTAGAATAAAATTGGAAAAGGTTTAGAGAATGGCTAAAAGAACTTGAAAATAGCTTTAACAGAAGCAGCAACTATGTAGATTAGTGCTCTTCAACCTGGAAAAGATGTTTGAGGAGGAAATGTCCAAAGTCTGATAAAATTCTCAGCAGTATGGGCAAGATAGGAAATTATTAATTACATTATCTCTTCATATATAAGAACTAGAAGGCAACAAAAGCAGGTGGCAGATTCAGTCAAAGGAAGAAATGATTCTTCACTAAGCATGTCATTAATCTGCAGAGATGTGAAAGAGTGAGAATTACACTTTACATTGTAAAGCCTCAGGCTCAGGATATCCCTAAGCTTCAAATTGGAAATATCACAGAAATATCACATAGGCTGGGAGCAACCCCTTCTACTCCAGCACCCTGCAGGCCCAGATAGAGGAAGCTGTCCAGGGCTGTGTCCAGATAGGTCTCACATGTCTCCACGGAGGACATTTCACAGCTGCTTTGGGCACCTGCTTCACTGTCTGACCACCTTCATAGTAACCTGTACTGAGTGAGAGTTTCCCAGGATTCATGTTGTGTGTTCCACTGTGCACCTCAAAGAAGAAAGTCCCTGCCTGATCTAGCTTGAAGGTGAGCTCATGGGGTTATTCCATTCTTGGTGCAGGACTTTGCCTTTATTGAACTTTGTGAGGTTCCCCTCAACCCATTTTTCTAGCTTGTATACCTATAAAATTACACAGGAGCCAGGCATCTCATTCACTATCTCTAGTTTTCTATCATCTGCAAAATTGCTGAGAGTACACTCTAGATCAACATCCAGCTTGTTAATAAAGGTGTTGAATGCTCTTGCTACTGGTATTTGCCTCTGAGGGATAATAACTAGTAACTGACAGTCTGTTCAGATTTCTTACTTCTGATCACTGTGCTTCAAGCCTCATGGTCCAGCTAAATTTTTACCCACCTTATCCAGTCCATATTTTACTCATTTGTCTAAATGTTGCTATGGGAGTGCTATGTCAAAGATCTGCTAAAGTCAAAGTCTAGGACATTTCCTGCTGTGCCACTATGCACACAGCCTGCCATCTCACTGTAACAAATGAGTTGGTCAGACATGAATTGCCCTTGGTAAATTTATCCTGGCTGGTCCAGTCACCACATTCTCTTTCTCGTGGCTGGAAATAATCTTCAAGAGGATTTGCTCCTTTACTTTCCCAGGGACTAAGGTGAGGCTGACCAGTCTGTACTTTCCTGTACTTCCTGCCCTCCTTAAAGATGAGTATGATGTTTGGCTTTTCTCAATACCCTTCCATGCAGTTGATCTGGTCCCATAGACTTATATGTGCCAAATTAGCTTAAGAGCTCCCTAATTGTACCTCCCTCTACACTCCCACTCTCTCAGTAATTTAGCAGTAGGAACTGGGCTGTCAGAGGGAAAATCTAACCAGCGAAAACTAGAGCAAAAGAACTAACTCAGCCTGTTCCATATCCTTTTTCACTAAATATCCTCCCTCATTAAGCACCAGTCCTTCATTTTCTTTGGCCTTGCTTTTTCTGCCAGCATGGCTGTGGAAGTATTTATTCCTTGTCTTTCATATGCCTTACTACTTTCCAGTCCAGTTGAGCTTTGGTTTTCCTAATTCTTTTCAACTTTCTGCTCATTGGAGTAGGCCTGTCTTGCATTTGAGGAAGCTCTGCTAAAAGATGAACAGTTGACGTGGGTCCCTTTGCCCTCTAAGGTAGTCTCCTCTGGGATTCTACTGAGCAGATCCCTGACTAACCCAAAACTTGCTCTTCTGAAGTCCAGGGTTGTGATGCTTCTATTTATCTGTCTCCTCTCAGGATTTTTAGCTCTGTGAGTCACGGCAGCTAAGTCAGCTCATCTTTATATAAGTGATTTGCTCAAGAGTATGGGGTCCAGAAGAACACTTTCTCTAAGCAGCTCCATTATAACCTGTGTCAAAAACATTGTCACTGATAAGTTCCAGAAACATCCTGGGTTGCTTGCCCAGCCTTATTGTCCTTCCATCAGGCATTAGTGTGGCTGAGTACCTAGATATGCAATTCATGAGGTTTCCGGATGTCTAAAGAAAGCTTATTTTATTTCCTCTTCTTGATCAGGCAGTCTCTAGCATGTTTACCATAGCATCACCTGTGTTGGTCTGTCTTCTGGTTCTTAGTCATAAGGTCTCAGCTGGTTCTTCACCTAATCCAAGGCAAAGCTCCATGCATTTTAGCCACTTCTTTGCATAGAGTATAACCCCTTCTCCTTTGCTGTCTCAGCCTGTATTTCCTGAAAAGCCTGTATCCATTTACTGCAGCATTCCCAACCCATGAGCTATGCCACCATGTCTCTGTAATCCCAATGAGGTCACAGGTCTACAACTGCATGAACTGCTTCTTTGCTCCCGGGCCCTGTGCATTTACATGCTGGCACAGAGATGGGCCCCTAGTCATGCTGCTTACCCAGAGGAGTGTGATAGCCTCCCCTCTTGTGTTGTCTCCCAGATGCTTCCTCAAATTACTGGCTGCTAGGAGAGTATTTGGAAAAGTATCATCATATGCTTGTTCCATTTTTGTACTCTTCCCCAGCCATCTGCTTTTGATCGCCGACCTTGGTGCGTACCTAAAGAACTGACACCAGTAGGAGGGATTGCGTCTGTTAAATTAAGATGTCAAGAGCAGGGCATGAACTCAAATCTCCACAAAAAAGCCACAAAATGTGCTGCAGAAAAACTATCTTTGAGTCTCAGACCTCCACCCACTCTTGGCAAGCATCTGAAAGTGGATACTGGGTTACACAGACCCAGTACTACCATGCACATGCTCTTCAGTTGGTGCCCAGAGCAGATACAGAAACTGAATTACTTCTTTTGTTCCTTTGCCTTTTGAGATAATACCTGATTTGTAACTGCTAAAATTATTGCTAGGTGTTTTTCATAATTGTTTCATAACTCAGTCTTTTTTATGCTGAGTAGTCCTCCTATCTTTGCTTGCATGCTAATTGAGCTGTCCTCTAGGAAAACTGTGTTGCCAGCAATATCCAAGTCTCCTAATGCACTGTGGTTGAGTTAGGCAATGTATGTGCTGCAGCAAATCCTGCCTTTTTTTTCATAATGAATGAATGAATGACAAACCCAACAGAAAATGTGAAACAACAGTTTCCTATTAACAGAGTCTATGTTAAAGCTATACATGTGCTCACCTTGATTCTACCTTAGGCTGAACCTATAATGATATTTTATTTCTACATACAGAGGATTTTTTTTTTTTAAATCACAATGGTCAATTTCATGACTGCTTTTAGGCTGGAAAAGTTTTGTTAACACATGACTTTCTGAATCAAGCCTTGCTTGATCATTGTTTTGCTTTGTTTCTTTCATCTCAGGATGAAATTTTTGGAGATTTATTATATACATAATACACGTCAAATGATGCAAAGGCATAGGTAATTTTTTCAGTATTATTTTGATTGTGATGTTGTTTCCTTACTGTTCTACAAACAAAATAAGATTGATGGGACAAACCAAAAGTAAGTGTCAGAACCTCTCCAAACAAGTTTTGATTAAGAAATTACATGATGAAGGTGGTACCAATATGTCATAAAGCACAGACTTGTAAATGTTTACTAGGACCAGTAAAAAGTAATAGACAATATCAAATTTATTTTTAAATATATTTAACAGTTTAAAATTTATGGAGTCTGGTTGTCATTACTCCAAAGTAATGACTTTTGGAGCCAGTCCAAATGTCTGCATTATTAATAAAGGATGTCCTCAAGTCTGTCTCACTAGATCTTTCTCTTTCTTTCATTATTTTGAGTGTGCAAACTGGGCTTCAAATCCAACCAGTTCATCACTTTTTGATCCTCCCAGAACTTCAAAACAAAGGGTCTTTTTTCCCCCTAAATTTCACACTATAGAACTTACTCTAAGCACTCTCCAGAAAGGGTGGTGGAAGCACCTCATCCAATAATGAAGAAGCTGCCCTCAGCATCTTTTGTACAGCATGCCTGGGCAGGTCTTTCTCGCAGTTGTAACTCATAAACAATGAGTGGAATGAAGAAGAGTGCAGAAATGGGTACAGAAGTACCAGAGCTGTGCTTGCCCTGCTTACACCATGATCCATGAGCCCTGAAACTTGCAAAGAGTGGTTACTGGCTTTTCAGCTCCACCTCTTCCACTCTACATGTCCACACTACTTGCTCATGTAGAAACAGCATTAGTAATCCCCATTTACAGGTACTTTTCTCACCTCCCACCTCTTTAAACTGGCAGCTCTATCAAATCTTCTGCAATCTGTGCACAGAAACATACACTGAATTTAAACAGATATTCTCTCATCTTCACTTGGATTTGACACTTTCTTAAAGCTCAAGCTCTGTACTTAGAATCACTTAAAGACAGTTTAATATGTCTGAGTCTTACATTAATAGGATACATTTGGGGAAGGGAGAAAAAAGCCATAGCATTAAAAGACGGAATAATATGAAACAAAAAAAAAAAAATTAATTAATAGAGACAATTGGAGGTACATTTTGAAAATTCAGATGTCACTTATTTTTTGAAGATATATAAATCAACACAAATGACCTAAATAAAAAGGTCATAGAACCCATACTGCCAGTGAGTGGGAAATTTGTGCACAAAGTAGATGAGGAATACCTTGACTTAATAATTTTGCATCTCAATAGCAGACTGAGCCTTCTCTGTTGTGTCTTCCTGTGCTTCAGGCTGTTTGTGCAACAGGAAGAATGTCTGAGAGGAGGTATTTCAGTTACAGTTCTTTTCCCACAGTTTCCAGACTACTGACAAATATAAATTGCATACATTTTATGTGACATGGGGGATATTGTATAAAGTATCACAACCTGATTATTTACCTACTATTTATTTAACTCTTAATATTTTCATCTCTGATAATCATTGGTATTCCTCAGAGTCTAGGAAATGGATTTTTAATTAGATACACAGAAAATTATTGTGGATGATGGAGTGAAAGCAATTTTAGTATTCTGTGTGACTCCTGGCCAATGATTTTTGCACTATATTTTAAGTTTGGGATTAAACTCAGGTACAACCAGTCCTCTGGAAAGTCACTGCTCTGTCTAATCTGGCTCTGATCACAGGAGAGAAGACAAGGAAGAGTGAGGTGAGTGGGGACAGTAATTTCCATGGGAGTTTGCTTGGAAAGTTCTATTTCTTCTTTCTGGAAGGCCAGGAGGACTGAAACAACAACCAGGTGTTTCTACTCAACTAGCATTGAGAAATTTCTTCCACAACAGAGAGGGAGGACTGTAGAGTTAAATTCAGTTTTTCTTAATTTCTGAAGTTTTCATTACTTTGTACTGAATATTTCCTATTACCTGGATGACACTGAGAAGAAGCACAGTGATAGGGAGAATTGTATTTAGGTCTCAAGAATTGTTTCTTCCCACCTTGCCTGGGAGGCAGAGCCCTGGAATCAGCAGACAATTTTGCTCCTCAGGTGGTAGAAGAAGCTGATATGGAGGCAAGAGATATTTCTTTGGCCACAACGACATTTTACTTCCATCCAAAAGATACATGCCATGTATAATCCTGAGCCCTAACTTGTCTCAAAGAACTGGGCTTTACAGATTGGCAGGTTTGGGGGAATGATGTAGGGGACAGTCAAGCTCAGATTCAACAATGTGAATGTAAATTGAGTTATATTTGGGTTAGAGAACTGAATCAAAAGAAAAATGTAATGAAAATACGAAAAAAATTGATACCAAAGCTAAATGAAGAGGTTCCTCTTAATCCTGTTCAGATAAATCTGCTCAAGTGTTGCTTACAGCCTGAATTAACCAGCTATAGAGATTGCATGTTGAGTAGCTGTGGTTACTGCAGTCCTGTGGTTGATGTAAAATGCTGTTGAACATCAGGAAATAGCAAAGTGGGTTTAGCATCAGGCTTAAAATGCTACATAGCATCTCCAGCATAAAGGATAGGCCTGGGAGGTATGTGCATCTGGAAAATACTGTGTGGTATACCATTAGTTAAACATCCTTAAGGAGGTTGAAAGCAGCAACATGCAGGAGTTCAAACAGATTAGAACTTGAACAACACAAGTCCCAGAAAACCAAGAGAGATGAAATCTATATTTACAAAAATAAAGCCAAGGACAATTGCGTCTCTTAGATCATGTAACATCTATAGTGCTGTTTTGAAGAAAGAATATCTAGTGCTAAAGTGGAAATTATGTGGAAGATGATCTAAATATGGCAAATGAGTATTACAAATTAGACATGTGGGAAGGAATAAGGAAAAGGAAAGGAATCAGAAACCTTTCTTCATGTGGTTATATGAGAAGAAGGGACAGTCACTTAGTAAAGAGGTTGCAAAAATACACTCCTGTGAGAAAGATACAGGTGAGAAGAAACAGTGATACAAATGTGAAGTCTTTCTATTACTGCATTTTAACTGCCAGGGTGCACACAGGCTTTATTTTATATATGTGAGGTAGTCTGTTCTTCAGTGAAAGAGGTAAATTACATTGCTTTATACTATACAATGGATAAATTAAATAATGATATATGAACCTGGCATTTTCACTGTTGTGAAGCAAGTTATCACCCTGGCTTACCTTGTGGTAACTTACTGTTTTAACCAAACTCTGAAAAGGATTGAAATAAATCATTGGAATTTGGGTTATGGTTATTGAGAGGCTACTAAAATGGGTTATTAGTGGATTTCCTCTAAAATTTTGTGAGGTTCTACTCTTGTTGCCAGTTGCCCTCAAAGCTCTTCATTCTAGACTTTTCATTTTCAGAAAGGTGAAGACAAACAGAATCCTTAACTGTTGCTTAATATTTTAATGATTGTATGGGGATTTTTTTTCCTTACTTTTTTATCCTCTCGCCTGGAAAAGCAAGGACCTTGTTACGATTATCATCTGTCAGTCTGTACAGAGGGGAAAAAGAAATAAACATTTTCATGACTGGGCCATTTTTGATAAATACATAGAGACAGACTGATCCTACTGATTTCAGTGTATTTCTGTATTACACTAGCAAAAGTGAGATGAAATTTTATGACAGCGCATCTCTGTAACACTAAAAATGACCTAAACCCCCTTCCTGGATAAAGTCTGTATGTTACAGTCTTAAAAGAATGCCTGTCTTTACAGTTGACATTAGAGTGTCTTTTCAGTCTGAGTTGTCTATTTCTCCACTAGCTAGCTGGAAATATTTCTTTTCCAGAGAAGCATATGGTCTGGTTTTGAGATTGATAAACCTCATGGGGTAGCTCCTTTCTGGTTAAAAGGTTTTTAGAATATTAATCCTGAGAATCTGCATGTAAGGGAGACATATGGGAACTATAAACTGAGCTCTCATTCACTTTTTGAAGTTTCTATGTTCTGCCAGCTTAAAGGAGCCATGTTTTCAGAAAGCAGGAGGTGTTGGGCATTTGAAAATTGGAATTGATAATTAATTTTACTGGTCATTAAAATGATGCAAACAAACTGTTGCCAGGTATGCTTAAAAATATTTCTGAACCTCAGATACATTTCAACTTACATATTGTCCTTATTTTTAAAAGCTGAACATAATGCTGCACATTTTCTCTGGTACTATTGAATTTCAAACAGATAGTTTTCAAACAATAATATATTATGTAGTTTATCTCTTAGAGGTAGGAAGGACAGAAGAGATGATAAATAATTTTGTGACACTTGACCTACTTATTATATCTTTCTGTGTTAGGATTATGAATGTTTGTTCTAAGAGATTCTAGCTTATTCTACCAACACAAAGTTACAATCTTCCTTTGAATTGTGTGTCATATCCTGCATTCAAAATATCTTATACTGTCACAAAACTATGGTAAAACATCTGTTCCCTGTACTCTGGCAAGAGAAAATAATTGGGGGAAAAACACTTTGGGTTTGAATTTTTTAGCTTGCAGTTTTGTACATGTTGTCCACTTTGATCTGAAGTGCCCTTCATGTCTAACAGCGCTACTATGAGCACAGTTGCATTTTAGGGCTTACTCCAGTTCAAATTAAATCAATCCTAAAACTCAGAAAATTCTTTAAGCATAGGCATGGTTTGAATTTGAGACTCATCTAAATCAAAGGAGAATAAAATAACTGGCATTGGTTTAAATAACATGAGTGTTTAAAAATACCCTAACAATCATCTGTGGATCATCTATCCTTTTAAAGGACAACATAGTGTTGACTAGAACACATACACAGACATACCTATGTCTTTGAATTTACTTAAGAAATTCGGACACAGTCCTATGTTTTATGATTGTGAAATTAAAATGTGTTTTCAATGCTGGCAAACACAAACAGACCCCAGTTATGACTGACTATTGTGCTGCTTATCTTGATTTCTGTCTCAAACATTTATCCACTTGTTTTGTTAGTCTTCATTCAAAACTTTATCTCAAGGCCCTTGCTTAGTTTATTCCCTATAACCCCGAATGCAAAAATATACACCTCCTGTTGCAGGGCTGCATCTTCTGCCCTGTGCCACCTGAGGGGTGCAAGGACATAATCTCCTCCTTTCTGCAAAAGCAATTATATTAGATATATAATTAATATATTATATTATATTAGAGTCCTGTCTTCTTATTGAAGGCCAATATCCACCTTAAAAAGAGTCTTGGGATTTTCAATAGTAAATAGCAACAACACCAATAACAACAATACTAATAGCAGCAATAATACATAATTAGGAACTCTTTTTTATTTGGCATCACTTGCAGATCAATGCTATGGGTATCAAATCAATCCATAGAGTCAGTGCTGCCGTAATATAAACACTGCCACTGAAAAGTGCAGAAGCATCATTTGTTGTTACTCTTAAGTTCTTGTTACTCTTAAGTTTTGTACTCTTAAGTGAACTCTGTTTCACTTTGCTGAACTCTGCTCACTTTGTAAGAGTTGATGAGATCTCACACCTAACTGGTATGGCCACAGGCAAATGAAAGAAAACACAAATATAAATCTGGGAGATTTCTCTTTGCAATGGTAATGCGTTAAACAGAAGCACTAAGCTGCACTTATCCCATTTGAATTTTCCTTTTCCAGTCTCTCTTAATAAGGATCACTCATATGAGCTAAGTGTTGCCCTCAGTAACCATCCTTGCATTATTAATAACCAACTCAATTTTGCTTGCAAGAACAAGAGTCCTCCTTTAATATGAAAAGTTAGGCTCAAGTAACAGTCCTTCATGAATGCATATATTATCAGTCTTTTCCTCTAACTGGTCTCAAAGTATGTCATCAGTCTCATCACCAAATCAACAGGATTTGGAGATTGCTTTCTACTCAAATTCTAAAATTTAGGTAAAGGCCTGGACAGACAAGCAAGAGAAAAAGCTGAGACAACAGAATTTTGTATTAGCCATGGTGCACAACCCAAACAGCAAGAACAAGGAGACACAGAACTGTCTAATTGTCTTAGAAGAATAAACACATTACGTAGCATCATAGAATTGTTAAGGCTGAAACAGCCCTCTAAAATCACCGACTCACACCATTAACCCAGCACCACTGTATTCACCTGCATGTAACAGAACATCAGAAGCTGAACTCAATGATGGATGCCCATAACTCTGGACATAAACCTTCAGCTCTTAACCCATTTGGTGCAAATAGTCTATCCCCAGAGCTAATCTCTGAAGAATGTGGGTTCACCTTAAATTTTTCTGCTAATTTTTAGATTATCAGAAGTCAGACACATGTGGTACAGAAATAGGTAGTTGTGATTATAAGAGAATCATTTTGGTAGCCAGCACTATGGTACATTTACTTTTTCTTCATTGAATATACCTAGAAAAATAGTCACTATTTCTAAAGAGAAACTCTATATAGTCAGTGATAGAAAGAACAGGTTGCAGAAAGGCTGTGCTTCCTTCAGACTGGTTTGTTTATGTGAGCTCTGAATCATTCTCAGCTTTATTACCTTTGTGGAAGATGTGAATAATTTAAAAGTAATTTTTCCTGCACAACAATTGGCTTTTTTAATGATATCAAAGTTGATACCAGTTCTGGTGTGTGGTAGATAGGGACAGGCGGAGCGGAAGACCACGGGATGTCACGGAAAGATAGACCCCTCCCCTTCTCTCTTCCCCACGTTATCTGTTAACCCCAGAAGCCCCAGAAGCATGTAGCCACATCTGCCCTGGTAAATTTCCACTCCTTACTAAACCCTGAGACCCCCCAACCCCCCTCTGACATAGCAAAAACCCCCAAGACTATTTAAACCCACGAGATAGGATAATAAACGCTTTTCGACCGTCTGCCATATTGGTATCTGCGTGTGTTGATTAGCCCGAGCGGCCTGGGGAGGCCAGGCTGCCGTGCTGCCTTACCTGAACCAGGTCTCACGTTGCCCCTTATAAAGGCAACATACTGGTGCCGAAACCCGGGAGAAAAGAAAAAAAAAAAGGAAAAATTCCCCCGGCGGACGGGATACACCTGGACGGGAGCAGCGGCCGGAACGGTCAAACCGTATCTAGGCGAGGGGAGACGTCCCGGGACCCGCGAGCGTCATGGACAGCGTCGCATGGGTCGTGAGTATGAAGCAATGGAGTATCGAGTTTAAGCTCAGGGACTTTTATCTTGCTATAGCAAGGCTGCCTGAGCTTGGAGCAACCAAATGCTCAGTGGATGCCATGCATCCGGGAATATGGGAACAGTGTACAGCCACGCTAGCCGGGGAATCGAAATCCTCAGGCAGTGGCGAGAGCCCTAAGGCACGGGGCAAGATAGAAAAAACCCCTCGCAAGGCAATAGAAAAGCAAGAGACGCGGAGTGCAGCGCGTACATGTTTATTAGTTAGACCCGGGCTCGGGACGGGGGCGGAAGCGCAGACCGTCCCTGGGGACAGTCCGCCCGGGAACGGAGACCCGGGGGGGCACAGCGCGACAACCCCTTTCCCGGATCAAAGCCCAGCCCAGCCCCGCCGCGGAGCGGAGCCCAGCCCGGCACAGGGGAGCGCTGCCGCCGGAGCCCGGAGCGGCGCGTGCCGAGCAGCGCAGCCCCGCTCCCGCCGGGACCCGGACCCGGCCGCGGCTCCGCGCCGCTTCCCCGCCGGCGCACCGAGCGGAGCGGCGCCAAACCCCGCCGCGGAAGCCCCCCGAGACACCCCCGCCGCGGAAAACCCCCGAGAAACCCCCGCCGCAAAAAAACCCCGAGAAACCGCGGCTTTCCGATCCGTCCCGCCGCCGCCACCGGCCCGCGATCCGTTGTCAGAGACGCAACGGCGCGCGGAGCGCTTCTGGCAGGAGCTGACAGGAGAAGCCAAAGTCGCGGAAGCCGCGGCTCGGGTGAGAGCCCTGGCCGCGTGGCCACGCTATCCCTTTGAAAATGGCGCCGGGTGCCGTGGAGGGGGGCGGGGCCCGGGTAATCTCGGCGCGAAAACTCGGACACCGCGTGATTTCAGGGGCGCGCGCGCGCGGGAGAAAGGGGCGGAGAGCGGCTCGGAGCACAGAGCCAACCAGCGGCCGCGCCAGGCGCCGCCACCATATAAGGGAAAAACCACCCCCCGCGGGGGGCGCGGCGAGCCGGGGGGGCGGGAGCGGCCCCACCCCCGCGGGGAGGAGTGAGCTCGGGGCCGGACAAAACGGCGCGGAGCCCCGGAAGTACGCTGGCATTTGATTTCCGGCGCGGAGCCTGGCGACCACTCTGCCGGCTCCTCCGAGCCGGCGGGGGCTGACCGGGACTCTGAAACAAAAGAAACGGAACCAGCACAGTTTAAAACAAAACCAAATAGAGTTCTAAGCCGCACCGAAAAGCAGTCACAATAGCCCTTGGAGCTGCGGGAGAAAAGAGCATCTCGCCAAAGAATGCAGGTCCCAACCCCCGGACACACGGAACGGGGTGGGGGGGGGGGGGGCGCGGGCGAACCCAGCCTCCTCCCACCGCAAGCAGCGCCTGTGCCGCAGAGTCAGCAGGAGACGCCCCGATACGGGACCCCTGGGTAACCCTAGCCATGAAAGTGGGGAGAGAGCCCCCGGGGGTGTGTGGGACGTGCTGCCTCTGTGGCAGTCGGGACCCCCACGTAGTGAGACTATGAGAGTCACTGCTGCACACCCACTGCTGCCAATCAAACCTGACCCTCAAAACAAAACTAATGAGAGGCTGTGAGTCTTGTTTGCAGGACACGCTTGTGAACCATCCCCATGACACACACACCCCTGCTCCAGAAGGAGATGACAGACCACCAAACTGCCAGACAACACCTGAGAATCCCACGGTGGTGAGACCCAAACATGCACAGTGTCTTTCTTTATGCAATTTTGCTGTTAGAGGCTTGTGGCCGGGGGGCAAGCCGGCCCAGGCCACCACCCTCACCAGCCATTTAAGTGAGTCATGTAACATCTTTCAAGTGACAAGGTGTTCAAAGAGACCACCACAGTAAATACCCCATCCTTCGTGTTCCACATAGCCAACCTATTTAGAAGCTACCTTACTAACCCTAAATGAAACCAAATCAAACCTGACTAACCCCTATTAGTTTTGCTATAATGTTAAAACCCCCCTTTTCTACGAAAGCATTGCTTTAGATACCCCTTTCAGTTACCCCACAGCCAGTGCCCCCCACCAGTGCAGATGGGACACTCCCCGCAGAGGAATCACCCTGAGTCAAATCACAGGACAGGGCAGATGTTCTAGCAATGCAACCTTAGCAAAGCAGAAAGGCAACTTCTGCACTAAAGTTGTCAAGCCTGACAGAAAAACCAACAAGTGAATGACCCCATCTGCATCTGGGCTGGGAGTTTGCCAGTGATCCAGAGCGAATCCTTATATGTTCCTTGCCAAATTTAATAACTCTATCGATTTCTGTGCCCAAGTTCTGACTGTTCTAGGGTCCTATATCACTCAGACGAAGAGATATACCACCTTCTCGAGGAACCTGACAGACTCCACGAAAGAGAAATTGACCATCGCAATGCTGCTTGGCCTGAGAGCAGCTGGCACAGCCACGGGTGTATCAGCCATCGCAACCCAGCAGCATGGACTCTCTCAGCTGCAAATGACCATCGACGAGGACCTGCAGAGGATCGAGAAATCCATCTCCTACCTAGAGAAATCAGTCTCTTCGCTTTCAGAAGTGGTCTTACAAAATAGGCGGGGTCTGGACCTTTTGTTCATGCAGCAGGGAGGACTGTGCGCAGCCTTGAAGGAGGAATGCTGCTTTTATGCAGATCATACGGGAGTCGTTAAAGACTCCATGGCAGAACTCCGAGACAGACTGGCTCAGAGAAAGAGAGACAGGGAGACCCAGCAGAGCTGGTTTGAATCCTGGTTCAATCAATCACCTTGGCTCACCACTTTAATTTCCGCCCTGGTAGGTCCACTGGCAATACTGCTTTTAGCTATTACCATAGGACCATGCCTGCTGAACAAACTAGTCTCGTTTGTTCAAGCCCGTCTGGAAAGGGCAAACATTCTGTTCATAGACCACCAACAAATGCTGTAAACCAAAAAACTGCAAACACAGTCAGTAGCTAAAGCCTTCAGCACCTGCCTTGAAAAATTTACCCAGATCTACCAAATCACCCTTTCCTTAACAAGTTGCAAGTTTGTACCTCACTCCAGTGCCTATACCTACGACTACCTCATTTTGTATGTGATAAGGAGGGGGGAGATGTGGTAGATAGGGACAGGCGGAGTGGAAGACCACGGGATGTCACGGAAAGATAGACGCCTCCCCTTCTCTCTTCCCCACGTTATCTGTTAACCCCAGAAGCCCCAGAAGCATGTAGCCACACCTGCCCTGGTAAATTTCCACTCCTTACTAAACCCTGAGACCCCCCAACCCCCCTCTGACGTAGCAAAAACCCCCAAGACTATTTAAACCCACGAGATAGGATAATAAACGCTTTTCGACCGTCTGCCATATTGGTATCTGCGTGTGTTGATTAGCCCGAGCGGCCTGGGGAGGCCAGGCCGCCGTGCTGCCTTACCTGAACCAGGTCTCACGTTGCCCCTTATAAAGGCAACACTGGTGAACAGTGGAACTGGAGACATGTGTCTGCCAAACTACGGTCACTCACTTGTGTTAGAGAAATTTCCTTCTCATGAAATTCACTTACCTCACTGCGCAAAGCTAATTTTTCCTATGTTATGGAGAGATATTTTATTGACACATCCTTGGGACAGGGTTTTCTCTCAATTGCACAAACATTGGCTTTGGAAGATGTAATGTGTGTATATTTTCTAGAAGTAGCACACTTATTGGCTACCACCTACTCATCAACAAGAGAAAAGTATTCCAGGGCTTTAACACAAGAACAAGCAATATTTAACACCTACATCAAGCTCTGCTTCCTGCTCCTTCGACACCACTGGAATTTTGGATATCCTCTGGCATGCCCAGAGTGAGGCAACAGTTAGATCTCCTCCTACAGAGCTGAGTCAGGCTACTGACTTTTGAGCTGTACACCTTGTTATGAACAAAACAGCCTGGCTGGGACACTTGGCTCAAACTAAGTACTGACATTGAAATGTTAATTAGCTAATTGCTCCCGGGAATCACCTACCCCCCCCCCCCCCCCTCACTACCATTCTAGGACTGGGATGCAAAAAAGGGAGACCAGTGGAATCATGGGAGGGGGTTTTGGGGATGAAAACACCCCTAAATGGAAGGCTGGGCACAGTGGAGGGGGCTGGATGGGTGTGCTGGTTGGGGAAAAGGGAACCCCATCCCTAGTCTGTGTTTGACCTGTCACCATAACCTGCAGAGGACCAGACTGGACTGGGCTGTGGGAAGCAGGCACAAAGGAACACACTCTTTCTGATGTTACCAGGAGGGAAGGAGAGGGATAGCTGCTTTTGGACTTCGGCAGCAGGCTCTGCACATCCTCTCACCCTGCGGCCACCAGTGTGCCAGGAGGAAAGGAGAGAGGATGGTCTGCTGGGACTTCAGATATGGACTGCACACCTCTTCACCTCCAGCTACCAGTGTGCCACGGAGACTCAAGGGACAGACTCTGCACACCTGCTCACCCTTCGGCTACTGGGAAAAAGCTACAACAACGGGGGTGAGTTCCATGCCAAGCCCCCTGATGAGCTGATCTTTTTAATAAAGAGCTGAACATTAAAAAAGGCATAGACACTGCTCATTTCACACCTCCTGATCCTTCAGGGCCCAGATCCCAATCTCTTTAGCAGAGAGCTGGAGCCTAGAGGACAGATCCAGGTGCCCTGTTCCTTAGGTGTGTTGACTCTTCTGGGCAGTTGAACATGACATAACACACCTGCAGTTGAAGCATGAGAGGCTGAAAGCCTTGGGTCAGGCCAATCCTTCATCTCCCAGCCACAAGAAGGACTATCTGCCTGCCCAGCCACTCAGTGAGCCCAGCCTGGCAGGGGAGACCAGGCAGTGCCTGCAGCGTGTGTGAGAGTGTGTGAGAGTGGGACAGTGGGGCGCAGCCCTGGAGCTGGTGGCCAAGGACCATTTCTGTCCCAAAGCCTCTAGCAGCTGTGACCGCAGGTGCTTGGGCTGCACAAGCAGAAACATGTGAGGGTGCAGCCTGGAGAGCTTCATTTTCAGCTGACTAACCTCTTTCCTTGGCAAGAAACAACGTTTCCTTGTATTTTTTTTTTTTTTAAGAGGGTGAGAGAGTGCACACTATTTTCCTCCTCAGCATCTATTCTGAAGCCTGTAGAAGGCTCTAAAATCTGTGTGTGTAATAGCCTGTTAGGATGAGAGTATTTTGTTTTGTGGTAGAAACAAAGAGCTTGAGGCTTTTGATCAGGCATTTAAGCAGTGGGATATCACCTTTTCTGCAGGAAATGCATAGCAAGAATGCCCAGACTACTTCTTCCTCCCTGCTCCTCCCAGCTCATCTTTGGTCTCTTGGGAAACACTTGAATCAGCAGTGCCAGCAACTCCCCTGCTTTTTGCCTATCTTGGATGATCAGAGACAGCTTTTGTTTAAAATTTCAGGATTTAAGATCCTTTTCTTTAGCAACTGAGAGAGGTATTTTGTAATTTGTATCCTAACAAATCCTCAATTCCTCCAAGTCTTTTCTCCTAGTGTGAGAAGGATTTTCCTGGTTTTCTGCTCTCTCTTTTAACCAGGTGCATCGAACAAATTTAACACTGCTTGCTTCCCAGAGAGTTAAATTGGATTTGTCCAGATGGACACTGTTACAGGCCTCCTTTATAGGTGGGATTAATTTTATTAAAATATAATCCTCCCATGCTCACATTATCCCCTTCAGACATTCTCTTTTAATCTTTTGTAAAATAGCATTAAAACAGTTTCTGGGATTCATTAGGAATGATATTAAAATACAGACACACCTTTTAGGCTACAGCTGCTGAGAAAAAGCAAAACTCGAATTTCCTTTACTTGAAGGCCCTCTCTGAGCCAATCAGATGGGAATGGGCAAGATGCATTTGCCCCAGTTCCAGCAAATTGACAATTAGAGGAGCACAAAGTAGTCCTATCAGCTGCTTTCCTTCTGGGACAGACGTGCAGTTTATTTTCTTCTTCCCAGTCCTGGAAATCAACTTGTGTTGCTCCACTGCCTTGATTTGAAGGAAGGTCTACAGATGCTTCTGTGATTTTCCATTTCACCCCCATGCAGCACAAGGCCTATGCACCACTTAAATCCTCATGAAAATAGGGCTTAGGTAATACCCTTGGCAGAAGGGCAAGTTCCACCCACATTCCTCTGTGCTCATCTGGGCTGGAGAATCAGAACTAGAAAGTTGCATGTGTGTGGTTTTTTTACCACTTGGAACTAAATACTTACTGTGCACCTATTTCAGCTTTGCTTCTGGCTCTGGTCTTTCTGCAAAGCCAGAAATTACACCAGTGAAATCAGTTTATGTTATAAATTTAGAATTCCAAGTTAGTTTTGAAAGAACAAAAATGAGAAATCCTTGCCATTCACTAGTTCCTTTACTGAGAGTTAGCTGAGAGACTTCTCAATTACATTATTCACCCCAAAAGAAATTCTGAAGTTTCCCAAACCCCATCAGGCTGTTATGAAACATACAAATGCTGCAAAAAAGTAAGTATATGACTTTTGATTGGCTTCCAAATTTTTTGTATAGCCCTACAATATATGTACTTTATTATTTAATGATGGTATATTAAAGTCCACATGTAGGTGAGAAATAAAGGAGAATTAAATGTATAAAGTAAAAGGCAAAGGCCTGCTAAAAATTCAAAATAGAGAAGAACATAAGTGCAAAGAGAAAAGCGGTGTGTTTGGAATTATTTCACCTTTTAACTAAAATATAAAACTTGGCAATAATATAATATATTTCAACATGTATTAAGCCCTGAAGAAAATAAGGTACTTCATCTGGTTTTACAAAAATCATATTGCCTAATGTTGTAGTACTTTTGATACTGATACACCTCACATGATCTGCAGAAAACATAAAATTTTCAGTACAAAAAGCAAGGTAGCCACAGGTACCTAGGAGATCTGAGGAAAATCTGAAAAAAACAGACACTGGAAAAAGGAAATATTAAATAAGGGAGGGTGCAGCAGCTGTGTCTGAACACAGAGATAGAAGAGTTCATGGCATGGGTCCTTTGTTCTCTTTTTTTATCTTCTGCGACTGATAAAGGCAGATTTTCAAAATGCTTGTAATGTCACATTATCAATGCAATTAAATCATAGTAAATTCTCACTTAGTAATATTACTTTATACTTTGTAGTGGTTGCTTAAGAGATCAGTTCTAAAACTGGAATGTTCTTCAGTTACTTTCTTCAATCTGTCATTTTGATGGGAACGAATTCATAAAGGTCTCTGAAATTATCCTATCTACCACTATTTGCTTACCTAAGTTTTCAGCTATCCCATGTGAGCTTGGATTCAGTCCTTAACATGCTATAAGCACTGTGTTAGCAGTTCTAGTCCTGGACAGGTCCATGCTAGTGTTGGAAATTAAAATCTGCTCCATCTTCCTCCCATAATAAATATCACATTTGTCAAACAAGATTAGGAATCTCTATGACAATCTTGTTGATTGAAACATGAACCTACTCCTTGTGTCTAGTATCAGCTGGGGATCTGAAGAAATCTGTCCAGCCCCCTTCTCATCATTTTTCACTGAGGAGATCATCCAGACCGAAACTACTGCTGCATTGGATCAGTCCATCCTGCTCTCCCTTGCATCGTGTAACACACTTGCAGTCATGTAGCTGTGCAGCCTCCTTCAGACAAGGACCTCAGCAATCTGGTAGGTGCCTTACACGACGTTATCTTGGCAGGATGGAGCTAAAATTCCCAAGTTTGCCCAGCTCCTGGCATCTTTAGCCAAGAGTATCTTGGGTTGCCAGAGCTACGCTCTCACCAGAATCTCAGCTAACTAATTTAAAATCAGTCGAAGAGATTCTCGGCTCCTTTGCTTCACCACTTCACATTCTAGAAATAATTGCATATCTGTAATACAGCATAAAAGATATTTTAGCTGCCTTCAGAATGTTCTCTCTGCTGGTTGGGTTATATTTACACTGTTACCCTGAATTCCCTGTGCACTGTTATCATTAAAGCACGTTTTCACCATGTGAGTCTACCTGGACATTTTTCTACAGCCCTGGAGATGTAGTCACAACTCCACACCACTGGTCTGGCTACTGGAGGGCAAGTATTTCCAGGTCAGATACTATGGCAAAGATCTCATAGGTAGGCTTTGCCAAATCTTCCATCAGTTTGAAAAGTTATCGTTTTTATTTGTCTACTCCCATCTTTCTCTTTAATGTTACTACACCTGTGCAAGCAGAAACAGAATGAGACAGGGCAGACCAGATGCATTTCAGAATTCTGGCACAAATTTAACTTGGTATTCCTTTCTGTACTTATGTTCTGCCTTGTTTTTCATGGATCAAGAATGCTAAACAGATTTCTTAAAATGCATGCTAGTCCCTATCATCAAAGGCTGCCAAAGAGGCTGCCTTTTTCTCAGCAGCTGCTACTGCTGAAAAACTGTTTCATCCTGAGATCAAAAAGTCTACCTTACCTTATTGTCTATGGCAAATATTTACCAGCTGGCTTTGTTACCTGCTTGCACTAGGAAATTACTGTCATTATTTGGAAAATGCATTTCCACTGTGATGTATATGTATTATAGATACATTTTTTTCCCCAATTGTGAGATATATGTGTGTATATAAGTATATATTTCTATATTAATATCTTTACTACAAAATATGTATCCAAATAATTCAATAACCTACAAGAAAATTCTCCTGTATCTTTCTTTACACTCTCACTGCAAAACCGCTACATCCCACAACAGCCAGCAGTAACAACAAAACCCCTTTGTCTTGCACAGCTCCCTACACATAACACTTTAAAGAGCACCAACCCATCATCTTGGGAGAGGATGAACACACTGTGGTAAGCTCTAAGCTGTGCAAATGCAGACTGTCAAAAATGATTGACTTTGGACAAGTTCTAAAGTTACTGGAGGGAGAAAGGGAGGAAGAAAGTAAGGATTGATAGATGGTGTAATTGCATATCATTAGAAAATCCTCGAAAACAAGGCTAAATACAAGGCATGGGGAATGAAATATAAGACATTCAATGAAAGCTGTAGGAGAGAGCTGAGAGAAGCTCCAACAGGCAGAGACATCAAGGTAAGTGATAAGATGTTAAACATTATCATAAATGGAGAACTTGTACTGCAGGTTAATCTGCTGGTGTTTAACTCTCAGCTATTAAGAGGATAAGGGATGAACAGATAAGGCTTTAGAAATAAAAACTGTATTTTCACATCTCTGATGGTGAGGACATCAGTGATATTTCTGGGCTGCTGTTATGCTTTTAAAGGTAATCAAGTAATGACATTAAAGGTAGTGATTTCTAGCAATCCTATTCATCAGCATTACTAAAATAAATTGGAAAAGAGGAACTCTCCAGAAGCAATGCTATTCACATTGCAATTGAGAAGAAGTAAGAGAAAAAAAAATATTAAATAATTAGATTTAAATACTCAATCTTATAAAACACTGTTAAACGAAAATGAATGGTAACACAAAATTAGCATTTCAAAGAACATATTTTTTTTTTTTAGTGATTCCCTCAACCAGCTTTAGATATTGTTACCACTGGCACTAAGTTAGAAATATACTGCATCTGCAGGAGCAGAATGAGCCCAAACTATCTGGAGATGATTCTTTGCATCTGAATGGTGCAGGATGGTGATGATGCTAGGCCAGCCCGATGGACTTGAAGGGCACTCTGGAGGCATACGTCAAGAACATGTCATTGACCTTTGTCTCCTCTCCTCTCCTCTCCTCTCCTCTCCTCTCCTCTCCTCTCCTCTCCTCTCCTCTCCTCTCCTCTCCTCTCCTCTCCTCTCCTCTCCTCTCCTCTCCTCTCCTCTCCTCTCCTCTCCTCTCCTCTCCTCTCCTCTCCTCTCCTCTCCTCTCCTCTCCTCTCCTCTCCTCTCCTCTCCTCTCCTCTCCTCTCCTCTCCTCTCCTCTCCTCTCCTCTCCTCTCCTCTCCTCTCCTCTCCTCTCCTCTCCTCTCCTCTCCTCTCCTCTCCTCTCCTCTCCTCTCCTCTCCTCTCCTCTCCTCTCCTCTCCTCTCCTCTCCTCTCCTCTCCTCTCCTCTCCTCTCCTCTCCTCTCCTCTCCTCTCCTCTCCTCTCCTCTCCTCTCCTCTCCTCTCCTCTCCTCTCCTCTCCTCTCCTCTCCTCTCCTCTCCTCTCCTCTCCTCTCCTCTCCTCTCCTCTCCTCTCCTCTCCTCTCCTCTCCTCTCCTCTCCTCTCCTCTCCTCTCCTCTCCTCTCCTCTCCTCTCCTCTCCTCTCCTCTCCTCTCCTCTCCTCTCCTCTCCTCTCCTCTCCTCTCCTCTCCTCTCCTCTCCTCTCCTCTCCTCTCCTCTCCTCTCCTCTCCTCTCCTCTCCTCTCCTCTCCTCTCCTCTCCTCTCCTCTCCTCTCCTCTCCTCTCCTCTCCTCTCCTCTCCTCTCCTCTCCTCTCCTCTCCTCTCCTCTCCTCTCCTCTCCTCTCCTCTCCTCTCCTCTCCTCTCCTCTCCTCTCCTCTCCTCTCCTCTCCTCTCCTCTCCTCTCCTCTCCTCTCCTCTCCTCTCCTCATGTTACTCCATACTTCCCAGTCCCTTGATACGATGGTAACATGGATTCACTCTGTTGACAAAACCAGCCTCCAGGAACAGAGATGTGTTTCCTGTGGGAGCAGAGACAGACTGGCTAGAGGCAGCAAAAGGGATTGGATCGTAATATCTGCGAGATAAAAATACTTCTTTCTCAGAGCTTCCCTATTGACTTGGAGGACCAGGCAGCAATCCTGATGGGACACATCAGGAAATACACGACTTTTCAGTAGGCTCAACTAAGAGTGTAGCAAGCTATCTAAGAGTAGAGGAATTATAGGATATTTTGCTGGAAGCTTAGGTGTAGGATTGAAAGAACAGTTTTGCACTGGGGCATCTGTTTTACTAGAGGCTGAGGTGCAAACAATTTTTAAGAACAGGGAGTGGGTAGCATAGTGAAATATTTCAAGAATTGACTGCAAAAAAAGATATTCCTGGTCTGAAAAGATTGAGAGCTTTGGTTGGTTATAAGTATTTTCTTGCTGGTTATAAGTATTTTGGTTCTATTTACTTTGAGAGGGTGGCAACTGAACTACCATAAAGTAGTGTCATCTCATTTCATTAATGAAGAAAAGGTTCAGGGGAAGACAAAAGTGGTTTGGTTGATTCATCCTTGACATCAGAATTTGATTGCAGACAAGAAAAGAAGAAGAGTTTCTGAGGTAAGGGACTAGCCTACAATGAGAATGATTTGGATTCAATTCTTCAACCTTCATTTACCAGTTTCAGCCATTCACCCTGTTCTCTCACAGCCTGTGGGTGACTTGAAATGTTCAATTTCTCTATGTCTTCACTACTGATGGAACATAACAATAAGACTCAACATAATTTCTCTAGATCTTCATTCCTCAACATAATGAGGCTATTAGGAAAATAACTGCTTCATCCATGTTGCGAAGTGATGAGAGAAACCAATAAAACATGAAATGCAAATTCCGAGGGAAAAGATGACTGATTAACACCAAACTACATAATCCCCTAAACAGCTTCATTTATGACTGTCCTGGTGCTGAAAATACACTAGCTCACAAAAGCAAAGTTTATAAAAAAATAATGCAATAGTTTTACCAGAGTTTCTAAATTCAGTTACTATTACGTTGTATCACAACTTGGAAGCCCTCTGTCAGAAAATATATTGAGCAATCACTTCACTGCCATCGGATAGATGTACTTGAAGTGTATCTCAAAATATTTTGCTTGTATTCCTGCAGAAATATAAAGAACTGGGCTCCTGTCTTGACATTGCTGGATTCTTTCCTCTAACCCTGGAGCCTTCTCTTCTCCAGGCTGAACAACCTCAATTCTCTCTGTTCTCCTTCACAGGAGAGCCCCCTGAGCACCTTGGTAGCCCTGATATAGACTTGCTCCAACAGATCCACAGGTCTTTCCTCTGCTGGGGTCCCAGAGCTGGATGCAGCACTCAAGATGAGGTGTCACCAGAGCAGAGGGGAAGAATCACCTCCCTTGCCCTGCTGGCCACACTACTTTGGATGCAGTCTACGATAGTATTGGCTTTCTGGGCTGCCAGTGCACGTTGCTGAGTCATGTGGAGCTTCTCATCACCAAACCCCCCCCAAAAATAATCTCCAACAGCCAGAGAGAGTACTTGTAACATAACAAAATAAGGACAATAAGGACAATCATAGGTATCACTACTAAAATAATGTCTCTCCAGAGGTACAACTATTTGTTTCATTAGCATCAGAGCTCTTCTATGCCACATCTCTTGTTTAAAAGCTAGAAAATACATTTTCTTGCAGTTCATTAGCTTTCCCTTTTCAAGGAGAGCAAATTTAAACAAAGTACTTTTGTCCTTCTAGTTTAAATGCTAGAAAGTACTCAGTATCTGTGTACATTATCAAACTTCACTGCTAGAATTAAGTCAGTTTAAAACCAATTTAATTGAGTGCAAACTACTGCAGGGACACTTTATTTAAGTCAGGTATATGCCAGTTTCAAGTGGTTTAAAATAAGCTGAAACAACAGGAGATTAAGCTAGCATTTGCACAAATGTTGCATTACCTTAATTTAAATTGGAGTCACTTTCTTGGCAGGTTCTCCCTAAAACATTGCTTTTTTTCTCAGGGTAAGCCTGACTATATTAAGTAATAGAACTATGTAATGTAATGAATGGCCATCTTTCAGTGGGAGGTTACTGCCTTTTAGTTGAAAAGTGATAATTGGAGTGAAAACCCTACCACACACATGACATAGAGAAGATTAAATGAAAACACATCATTGATAGGTACATGGCTTCTACCTGAAGGCTTCCATCTAGTCCTGCTATACAAAAGGGAAGGAAAGAGCAAGGGAAGAAATTAAATTTTTGTTTGAAGCTATTGCTAGTTCATGGTCAAATACTGATAATAAGCTATTCCATTAGCAGAGGAACTAACAAAGCAGTTCTTTGTTACTTTCTTATGCAGTTGTGTCCTATGTGCCCTTTAATAACTATGGACAGAAATCCTAGATGCCTTATTGAGTTTTGACTCTCCTAAGTCCTCCCTCTACATCCCACAGTATCCCTAGCTTTTTCCTATATGAGAAGAATCAGCATGTGTAATGGCTGAGATGCAGCTCCATGTGTGTAGGTAGGTCAGATATGATGTACACAGCAGCTGCAGGATCCGGGGGACAAGCAGAACTTGTAACTGTTGGGATCACGCTGTACCATTTCCCTGAAGGGGCAGTGAGGAGAGGGTGGGAATGCCCATTTGGCCCTCTTTGTGCTTATCTGACAATTTTCAGGAAATTCTGGTAACTTGAAAGCTACAAGTGTTCTCAGTCTCCTTCTAATTTAGTTTAAAGTTGATGATTGACTAAAAAAATAATTATGAAATGAAAGACATCTCAGCCATAGGCAAAGGAATACTTTGCACAAGTTTCACATATATTCACATATTAGGTGTTCCAGTCATTTTTGTGCATATGTGGTTATCATGGTGTTTTGCAGGTGGGCACATTAAGAAATAGACACATTATGTTTCTTGACAAATAGAGCCTGTGAGACAGGCCTGTGAGGATAAAATGTAGTTTCACTTCCAGTCTTGTACCCTAACCACTGAACTATGCTGGTCTTTGGCATTTATTTCCATGGAGAGATCAATGAGCTCACTTGTACTGGGGAGACAGAAAGACTGGTCATAGTAGCTTGCTTGTATTTTTATTTTAGAAAGCAACTTAACATGATAAATGGGTTTCCAATTTCCAGTTGTCTTAGCTGCAGCAACAAGGAAAGCACTGACCCAAGGATAAAATGTCAAGAAAATTCCTAGTTATAGAACAAGGCCTTTCTGGGACACCAAACTTTACATCAATATTTGAATTTATCAGAAATTGAGAACCCATTTTTATCAAAAATATCAAAACATTATTGTAGGTCTCAGATTCAGTCAAAGAAAGAAATTGAGAGTTTCTAGCCAGGCAAAAGCCTGGGTAAGAGCTGGGAAAGAATGTAAATAATTCTTTATCTCTCTTGTTCTCACACTGTTTATAGTTAAGTTCTATCACTGTGCATCAAGCACTCTGAACCAATGTTGTAGGTTGTTTTCACTTTAGGACCAATGGATTTAACCTTTGTGAAGCTCTGTATAACAGAGCAGTGTATTTTGAATAAATCGGAGTTTTACTCTCAAGCAGCCTTCTGAATCAGTCTTCTCATTCCCGTCCTGCCTCGACAGCGACACATTATTGTTCTTGGTTTAGAAATATTTGAAATGGAGTAATTTTGCAGTTTTCTAAGCATTTTTAATTAAAAATAATGGAAAGACATATCCAAATTTGTCAAGTTTTGCAAACTCAAATGAATTAATATGTTTCTGAAATGGTTTGGAAACTAAACTTAAAAATGTCTTCATGTGAAAATTATTTGTTTACCAGTACTGATAAGCGATGTTTGCAAAGGCAAAAATTTTATGAAACTTTCCATTATTCCATTAAAGGCTCTAATGAGCACTTGATGCAATGGAAACCACACAGGGAATTTCCTACCGCTGGCATTAATTCCATCAGAATTTCAGTGAGCAATACCCAAGATCTTTGCTGCTTTCAATGCCATTGATCAGGGAGGAGGTTCTGCAGACCTGGCAGTCATCTGCAAACCCTCACCGGGATGGAGGGTTCGACTTTGAGATGGTTTTGATCATTCCTGGCAGAATGGCAGCTACTTCTTTGACTTATGACCTTTCACCATTCCTATTCAAAAACACTTCAGCAAAACTCCTGGGAAAGAATGTGCAATGCCCTAAGCAATACCCTGACAGCACCCAGCTCTGTGCCTCAAGGCTGGCTTCCTCCCAGCTGTTCTACAGTTTGTAGGAAATTAGAAGCCTGCTGAATGAAAGGCAGAGGGTGTGATGGACAACCTCTGATCCCTATCAGCAAGTTACACAATGTAGACTGGTAGATCTTTTCAGTACATGATAAAATGAATTGTGCTTTTGCTGTCACCAAATTAATTATTGGTCTTAGTGTCTGCAGACTTTTGGAACTGAAGATGGTTTGCTAATCCTGTCTAAAAAAATTGGAAGTAGTCATGCTGTCAGACAGATTCAACACCCTCTTGCTTCATTTTTGCATGAAAAAAATTGTCAGCCAAAGGAAAAAAGACTCCAATAAGTATGGTGGAAAAAATATGCAGGCATTTATTTTCATAGTCTAATATTAGGTTAAAGATATATATACAAAAATAACAAAGGAAAAAGGAAAGTAACTTTGAAAATAAAGCCAAAATAAATTTCCTGAAAGTAAGAACACAGAAGTTGAGTTTATTAATCAGTAAACTAAATAAAAATAAATAGTTTCTTAAAGAAACTCAGAACCACCGTCCATGAAATGAGTAGAATTGCAGGCGAAGACACTAGTTATTCTTAATAGTGTAATTAAAATCTATTCCTATATACATAAAGTAGTCTATCCTCTCTTTACAGAACTAGTCTTGATAAAGTGAGGCACCCTTAGCATCAAATCCATTGGCTTATATTAATTGTCTGGAAAAGTACAGTGGCATCTTTAATCTGTATTTTAGTATAATCTCTAGATGAATCCAAGGCTTTGCTTTTATTACCTGAAAAAAGAAATAAAAGGCCTTTTCCTTATATTTCCTCTGTGAGAATTTCTAGAAGATCCACACTTGCAGTTTGAGAATAAATAAAGTGTTGGATGATTAGACCTCATACTTGACAATACACTTGAGTAAACTCAAGTATTTTAATGGGGCGTTGGGAGGCAACCAATACCTTCTCTTCCACCAAAACTTCCTAATGGAATGCCTCTTGCCTCATGTTCAATTACCAGTGGCAGAATTTCATGCAGCCTCGATGTTTGACCCACCACAAATGGTGTGCATACATGCTTGTGGTGGGTCAAGTTGCAGCTGCCAGGCTTGGCCAGCGCTGTACCAGAAGTACACAGAGACAGACCATGTTTCTTGTCAGCAAGGAGACCTGATGTCATTTCTCAGAGCTGCAGGGCATGTGATGGCAATTGTTTACCTCATTGTCAGACAGAGTGTAGCAGGTGAGAGCTGGACACAAGAGGGAAGAATCTCTTTCAAATTTTTAGTCAAAGTCTAGTGCTGGGAGTCTCTGGTTTCTGAGTGGGGTGTCTTCAGCTGCTGTTTCTGTTGTTGCCAGGAGGATCAGAGAAGATAAATGAAACAGAAGAGTATTCCAAGCCCTTGCTCAGGCTATGGTTGCTAGGTGGCTTTGATTCACAGGCTGGGTATCTACCTTGTTTCTGTGGCTCCCGGAAGGGACAATGAAGATTAATAACACGGCAAAGTGCTTTATAGCTTTCATTCAGGCTTTAATGTTGTCCCCATTCCAGTAAAAGATTCCTCAACACCTGAGGAAAAGATGGAAAGTGCATAGTGTGTTAAATTGTGTATTAAAGAAGACATGAGGGTAAGATTTCTTACATATGTTGGGCTTTTTCCATATGCAGAAACATGTTTGGATGTCATCAGCCTTCAAGTCTTGGTCTCAAAATGCTGTTATTTAGATTAATGGTTTAAGGATCTATCATCACTTCCTTTCCTGGACTAAGGAAGAAAGGAATTAGCTTAGAAAGGGGTGCTTTAGAGGTGAAGAACATGCAGTTCTGCTACAGCCAGCTGAGGAGGGGATCAGGGGAGGCAGGCTGGGGTATAAGGAAGAAATCCTGCTGAGATGTGCCAGTGGGAGCAGCACGTTCTTTTTTCTCATTCCTGGTATGAGATATCCAAGGTCACTGGAAACTGTAGAACTGGCTGTGAAGCTTCCTGGTTTCAAGACCTTCAAAGTAATCAGTAGAGAACAGCTCGTGGCTGAGAATCAGACTACTGCCTGTTCCAAGAACAGAAGTATTTCTTTTTTCTTCATGCGTATATATTGTCAAGTAGACTTACACACATGCGCACATTGTGGTGTTACACCTGGATTGCTTCATCACAGCTTCAGTTTTTATTTGTCTTATACTTGCAAAAAATTGTCTCCTTTACTGTAGTTTCCCCCCCCTCTACGCAGCCCCCCGAAGAATCCGACTAGCTCAGAGATAAGAGGCTGTGAGGGGAGGAATACCAGGAGAGGGATAAATATTCAAAAGAGGCTCTTACCCCAGGGTGTTGGAACAGCTCTCTTTATTCTGTGGTGTCCATGGGAGAGCGGGGCAAAAGAGAGAGAACAGGAAATCTCAGGGGTCTATATAGGTTTTGGACAGGGTGGGCACTCCTGGCTCTCCGCCAACCCCGTTGGGGCAGGAAGGAGGGCTCCAGGGGTTATCTTGATTAGAGTCACAAGGTCCCGGGGGAAGTGGGGCACAGGGTGCCCATGAGCCCACTGTAACACTTTACTTGCCACCTTTAAATGAAGACATGGTGACTGAGGCATGAGGACTAGATATTCTGCCTTAATTATCAGAGGAATAGTTTTTGGGGATAATATCAGGGGACTTGACTTTCCTTCAGCCACAGCAATAGCCTAAGCATCCCCTGCTTCTGCCTGCTACCTTGCACTGAATACTCACTTGTGTTAATACCCCTTTTGATGGAGTAATATGATGCTACTTGGCAAAAACAAACCAACAAAAGCATCAGAGAAGCAAGAATGCCATTTTAAATTGGAATAAACTTAAAGTCTACCTTGCAAATCACCTTGTAGATGCAGGAAGAGTTACAGTGGCACAGCTGAAAAGCCAACAAGGACTGCTTAGGATGGCTCCAGTGGCCAAAAGAAACATGTTGCTGTGCTCAAGTAGATGAGTACACTCAAATTGGTTGACTTTGGCATCTTAGTTTATAGATATTTATATGCCAATGATGGATCCAAAAGATGACAAATGAATAGGTAGGAAGGAGGATTCCCCATTTTGGCAGTGGTAGTCGCTGTACTAGCTCAAGGTGTACTGTGAAACGTACCCTTCAGTGTTAAAGAGTTGGTGAAAGCAAATTTTTTGCCAGGACAGTGATTATCTTTTTAATGCATTTGTAAAATGTAAAATACCTGACACAGGAAGGGTGGGGTCTTACTCTGATAGAAATGGCATGAAGAATAGAGCACTTCAGGAAATCTCACGCTCAGAAAGAGGAGCTTAATCTCATTAAAGGGACATGAGGATGACACCCTGTGTAAGCTGATTAACATTTATGCAGAGAACACTACTACTTGTATGAGGTTTAGAAAAAGAATGTCTATTTATAGTGTGAGAACACTGAAAAAAATAGCTTCTATTTAAAAAAACCCAACAAACCAAACCCAAACCAGACAACAAAAGGTGCAAGAAAAGCCATGTTTACACTATTGCAGAAGAGTTCTACAGTAATGCAAAACAGACCTCCCTCTTTGCCTTCACATACTGAAGTTTTCTTTCTGGGTATTTCTCATAGATTGAGTGGTTTAATAGAATAGAAAAGAAAAAGATAAACAGTCAAATTACTTCAGACATACTTAATTGAAACTTAATTTAATGCTTCTGAAAGGCACTGGATTCACAACATCAGAAATTGAATTATTCATCTGCAGAACAAGAACTTTCTGTGCAGTATTGATGACATCTTTTCATCTAATCCTATGAACAGAGCTCCACACAGAACAGCAGAAAATGTTTAGATGAGAAAGAGAGTTTTTTTACTTCTCTGGTATAACAGCAGCTTGCACTTTTTATTTGGGGCTCGTTATAGTTGCTTACTAGGATCTGAACTGAAATAACAAGCTTATTTTTTATTTGGTTCTACAGCATCCTTAGATCAACTCAAGTTCTTAAGGATTCCTGTTACTGAGTTATGGTGAGTTTCACCTGGTGACCTACAGAGTAAAGGACCTAGTTCCTATTACTGACTCCCTCAGCAGCTTGCAAACTAGTGTTTTGCCAAATTAGCGTTTGCTTCTGATATCAAAAATTATCCACAGTTGGGATATCCCTGTAATTTTATAGATGAGATCAGATATAATCTCACAGAAATGTGTAATCATATAATCCACCTGGTTTAGTTTTTAGCAGTACCTTCAAAGACTTTAATGGGCAGCACTTCTTCCCAAGGTTAGTTGTGCACTTCAAAAAGGGGGAGTTAGGGCATGGTCAGACAAGCTTCGGCAAATATATATCACTTTCACTTTTGCAGTTTGAGAAATTAATGCCCCCAGCTCTCTGTTCAGGTTCTCTCCCTAAAGTTGTCATCCCTACACCAGATTTTGTGGGAAATTGCCTGAGACAAGAAAATCTGTTTCCATTTGCTGACGTAGTAATGTGTGTAATAACCTTCAGGAGACCTGATGCAGCTTCAACCAAAGCTGCCATAGTGGAAACAGAAATGTGAGTCTAATGTGCCTCAGCTTGGCCACTGTGTACAGTGGGGCATCTGGGGAAAATCAAATCAATTATGACAAAGCAAAAGCCAGGGACACTCTTGCCAGCATGAGTGGAGGTCATGTCTCTATTGGCTTTTGTATGACCATCCTTTTTGCCATAAAAATCTATGCCTATAGTCGGTATTTAATTTTTTTTTCTATATGATTGCCTGGTATAAAATAGCCTGTATTTCCCATCCTTTGGCTATTTTCACCAAGTGGAGGAGGTGTCTGTTGCTGTCACCTACATCCTTTGTAACTCTGATTGGTAAATAAAATTAATCTCTGACAGCATCCTATGCTGAGTAAGCCAAATGGCCAGAATTGATACCACCTTTATGATTGTGCTTCAAGGTTCTCATGAAAACATCAAGCAAGAAGGATCCTAATTTACAGACAGGGACAATTTACATATAAATGACCAGGCTTTTGCCCATAACAAATTTTAAGCATACCACAAGATTTAGGTAAGGTAAAATATTCTGTTAGGAGTGAGAACTGTCACACAGCTTATTGAAGCACACAAACATTTAGATAGGCAATTAAATTGTTTACCTTAATCAGGAAAAGCCTTGTGAGGCTTTGAGAACATCCTATTTTGTAGTCAAGATATAAAATGTTTTTTAATGGGAGTGAAGTTTATGAGGGGAAAAATATTTCCTCTGCAAAAGGATATTTGTGAGAGGAATTTCAATTGAGAGCAATACATTAACAACAAGTTCTGTAAGCATCCCTTTCTGTAGCATTTTACCATGGGTGAAGCTCGTCCTGAAAAAAATACCTGGAAAATTAATAGGAATATATGATCAATTCACTGAAATATATAAGTGAAACCTGAAACATGCTTAGTGCTCATGCTTCAAGCTTGCCCACTTTTAAATGTTTCATAGGGTCAAATTAACTACTGTGGTTTGCTGTCAATGGCTGGCAGCAAGCATATTCCTTGCTAGATCCAAATATGACATTTCAAATTGTTATTTAATCTATACAGAAGGAAGTGATTGTCACATCTTGATATATTTAGTATGGGGAGATTGATAAAAGTTCACCTGCTTTCAGAAATAATAGAATGCTATTGAATCAAGAGAGGCTCATGCAGGGTGTGCTATTGCTGCTGTAAATTAGAATTACAACCCATATGGTGACAGGTCCATGGTGGAATGGTCTCTCTAATCTCACATTGTCTTTACTAAGCTGCCTTCCAGGAGAGGTATGCATATTATGAAATATTTCTGTTCCTTGCACTTAATCTATGAGTAAAGTACATGCTAGTTCTCTCTGGGAAGCTCTAGAATCCATAAAGATGTAAAATATATGTTGGACTGTAGCTTTATTAAACTGCCCAACACATGTTGCATAACATTTTATAAAACAGTAATATTTTTTTCTTTTCAATGTTGACATTTTAGTCTTTTTCTAAATTCCAAATTAAAAAAAAAGAAAAGAAAAGAAAAGAAAAATTAATGTCATTATAGTTTCCCCCCATTCTTTTTGTATTATACTGCAATTTCTGTTGCAGTCTGTATGAAAGCTTCTTGACCCAGAATAATTTAGACCCTGTTGACCAATTTAATTTGAGGGCTTTTTTTTGCAAGGGGTGGGTATTTCACAGATATTAAGTTGCTATAAAGTTTATAAAAAATTTTACCAAGTAGAACAGACAGATCATTGTGACAGAGAATTTATAAATCCCTCCATAGCAGGAAAGATGCAATATGAGCTCAAACCTTGGCAGACTAGACAGGATTCACATGCAAGATCAATCCTGAGATTCAAATGCAAAGTAAATCTCATTTGTATCTGCTGTTCACAGAGCTACCTGTTGGTTGATCAGCCTTTGCTCTCCCTCTTCCCACTAAATATCTCCTTTTCTGTGGTGCCTCAAATGAAATAGTCCAATAACACATCTGGGAAAATCTAAAGATTCACTGCAATGGAAAGGGGGAGTGCTACTCCTTCCTCGTCCCTCCCCTCCCACACCCGTGCTGCTGCCATCCTGTCATGCTCCCTCCTGTCTGCTGTGGGTTCAGCTCACCAATCCTAGAAAAAAAATCATTTGCTTCTCTGGAGTTTGTTTTCTGGGTTACTGAGTGGAATTAGTTCAATACATGTCTTGAACATGTACTGAACTATTCGTCTGCAGAACCAGATGAATAGTTCATCTGTAGAGCCAGGGCTCTCAGAAGGGAATGGTGAGTGTGTTTTAACAGCAGCAGGGTAGCAGCAGTAAGCTGATAGATTGGCTCAATTTGATTGTTGAATTTTATTTGAAGGCTACTCTGCTTGCAGAGATTGTGCACACATGAGGTTTTGAATTTCTACTAACTGGTATTGTATCTTCAGGTATTTTGACTTGGTTTTCCTAGGAGTATGTATTTCAACAGAAGATTTTGCAGCTGATAAAAAGCTGGCCACAGATAAGGTGCAGAAAACAGAGACTTTGTCTAGAAAAGAGAGGATGCTGGAAATTCATGAGGCGAAAAATCATGCCACAACCATTTACTATGTGGTTTGATGGAGAGGGTGATCTAGTGTAGCTACACAGCAGACAGGCTGCCAATGTCCCAATATCTACATCACTTGCCTGCTGGAAATCCCTGCACCCAAAGATGTCAGAGGAGGAAGGTGGCACAGCTGCCATTTATCACTCATGGTCATGACTCTGGCAGGCAATTAGCCTTAGGCCTGTTCTGAGAGAGTGTTATTACCCTGGAGATGTGTCCATTTAGATTTTTGAAATTATCCTATTGTGGACAGAAAGCTGGAAACACTATTACTGGAAAGACATTTCTTAGAAATTGAAAGAAAAGAAAAGAACGAGGATGGAAGACTTCCCACAATTAAATGTGAAGCAATCACAATTGTAAGGCATAATTTAAAAGCCACAGAATTCTGGCTAATATTTAAACTGATTACAACAGCTGAAAGTTATAATGATTTTTCTGCAGGAAAACTAAATATTTCCAGTATCAGTAAAAATATTTCTTTGTGAAACACTTCAGGCATTGACATTTTAGGCACTCAGGGATTATTCTGTGTATTTAGTTAACGCTTGGCTTTGATGTGTATAAAATAATGATAGCAATCCTTTGCAGTCTTGAGCAAACTGGAAATTAAGGAGTGGAGAGTTCATTACTGTTTTTAGCCTTTCTTAATGAGAGAGGTTCCCAGATCCCACGTGTGCATGTGTGTGTGTCCATCCATTTCTCGGTCTCAGTTACATTGATTGATTTCAACAAAAGACATCAGAAGGACAATTGCACAGAAATTAAGACCTTTCTATGAAAACAGTCATATACAAAAAGCACTTGCTGAGCGCAAACACAGAAAATTAGTTCAGCTGTTACTACATCCCTATTCAGAATTCATATATCCAAGAGAAACAGGCTTTATCCTTTGGTAATTAGAGGTCATACCTTTTTAGACACCAGAAAGTCCAGCTGTGATGCACAACTGTAGGAAACAAGGCTTCTGCTTTTCATGTAATCAGTTACTATATTACTGTAAAGACACAAAACCAGATATTTTGCTTTTCATGCAGCATCTTCTGCAGTATTTGCATATTTCTATGTGTTGGGAATTAACCCTGGTATGCAGCTAAGCCAGAGTCAGTGCAGTCTACTGAGAATACTTTGTTTTCAATTTGGTAATGAAAATTCCTGTCATAGCCATTTTTGTAGCTGAAGACTATGACTAAGTGAAGCAGCACCCAAGTCAGCTACACCACACAGTAGAGGAACATATGAATGTGTCTGCCCCATAAAACATAATTTGTATAGAACAAAGGAACCTTTACAGGCAACAAAGCATGATATAAAAATTGGAGCTGCATCAGCTGCCTTTGGATTCCAGCACTGCAAATTGTCTAAACTGCATTTTGTAATTAAGCACTATTATCAAGCTACTGTTAAAGAAGATACATTGAAGGTCAGAAGCAAACACAGCAACATGAAGTTTCTGAAAGCTGAATTTCCCTGCTCAGTGTGAATTCACGTGCATTGCTACAACCAAAATTATTACCATATTCAAAATTGCTAATTTAACTCTGTTTTGGGTATCTCTGTGCTATACTATCATTTGTCACATAAACACTCTTGACTGAGTCCTGGTAAATAAATATAACCGGGTGGTACACCCTCTTTCAGATATCATTCCTGGATGTACTGTGGCTTAGAAAGGCTAGAACAGAAAACCAGTACAGACTTCTGATCTCCAGCAAATCAAGAAATGTCAACATGTAGTGGTGCTCTGGACAAAAAGAGATTATTACATTCTTTTTGATCTGTAAGGGTCTTTTTACTGAGATGAAATTTTCCTGCAGGAAACTTATCAAAACTTCACATTGTGTAGAACCACTGATTTGTTTTTCACATTTAGGAAAGGTAGAATCTGCTAAAAGGTCTTCCTTTTATTTGTTGTTCACAACTAGATTCAGTTTAATGCATTTAAAACTTACAAACTGCAAAGTTACCAGCACATATTTTGATGAAGTCTACTATAAAGAGCATGTATTCAATTTAATATTCAATTAAGTATTTGCATTTCCTCCATAACTTTTTATTTATAGTCTATTTATCAATGAAAGTATTTCACTGTGGATAATCAAAGAAATGGAAAGTATTTTATTGTGGTGAAACCAACACAAAATGTATTTAGCAGCAGTCAGGATTTACAGAACAGGACAGTAAAACAGAGCCAAGTTTATAAATATAACAAGTTTCATGTTGTGGAAATATTTCCTAGTACCTAAGGCTTGCCTGAAGCCCCAGCCTCTCCTGACAGAGTGGTCACCACTCATTTCTGCCCCATAAGAAAAAGTAGCAAGTCCTCTTACTCAAGTGTCTAGTCAACTTCCCAATTTACATCAATATAGCTAATTCTAATGAATGTTTATTGACACAGAAGAAAGAATATGCCAGTGATTGTAGCCACAGGCTATTTCTTTGATCTTCAGCAGTCACTGAAAGGCAGAATTGCGAAAAAATGTAGTAATCAGTCAGTAGGATTTCCAGGGCCTGTTTGTCATAGACAACAATATAAATTAGGCACCTGGTGATTTCAAAATTCCTATCTATGTGTCTTTGGCCAAGTTCAAACTGCAGAGCAGTTGCACTCCAGGTTTCTATTTCTTGTGTGCACGGATTTTCTTCCCATGGAAACCAAGGCATAGGGTGGGGAGAGGGAGGTGTTCGACTGAGAGGTTGCACTTGGATACAGCTGACACACTGGGAAGCACTCTTGCAGCATGTGATACAACTTCAAATATCTGCACAGTTTAAAGCTTCCAAACAAAGTGTTTAAGTATGTTAAAAAATCAACCTCCTTATTGTTCTGGGACTTGTTTCCCCATCAGTAAGACAGAGAAAATAATAATTTTCTCACATGGCCATTATAAAGAAAAAAAACATAAACAACTTTGCAGAGATCAGAAGCCATACAAACACCAACCAAGAAACATGTGACTCCATCTGTGCAGGGACTGTATTACCAACAGGGGAAGAGAAGGTACTGTTAGTCCTGCTATTAATGCAGCTTTTGTGCAGAATGTAAGTCCCCATTCACTGGGCAGTAATATTCTTCTCTGGGATCTGAGCAATAGGTAGAATCTTCCTGTTCTGGTGTCACTAACAGGCTCCCTCTGACATCTTTTCCATCCCCAATGGCTATATAAATTCTCACCAACATCTGCATACAAACATTTGATCTTGGATTTTCAATTTTCCTAAATAACATCCAACTTACGCCCAGTAAGCACTATGGCTAAACTCCACTTTTTCCCTGAACTGTGGGAATTATTTATAGTGATAAATGAGAGGATTTTTGAGAATACAGTCTCTATAGAAACTGGTGGTGGACTAGACCAAAGAGGTTTCTTAGAGGAAATTCCCTGCTCTTCTGTCTTTGTAGATGGTGCCAGAAAGAGCTTGAGCTCCTTGTTGGCTGGGAGGGCAGGATGCATTTGGCGTATTTGGTATTAACTTCTCTTCCATGAGTCAAAATGTAAACACTCACAATTGACAGTATTTACTTACATTAAAATTATTTTATTTACATAATTTTTTTCAATTGTATTTCAGCTGGTTCCATTTGTTCACATTACTTACATTCCAAAATCACAAAGGCAGTTCCAGCACAAACACAAAATTGCACTAAGATGGTGCTAAGGTTGCTGACTCTCATGCCTAAATAACACAAAACCTAAAAGTACAGGAAATCCTGAGTTAAGGCTCTTTTACAAACTTTAGACATAATTTCCTTTTTCATACATAATACTTCCTTCAGTGCTGGTGGAATCAATTTGTGGCTGGCTGTTCTGGCATTGGGACAATGATGTGGCAGCAGAATACAGCAAAACTGTGCAGACTCATTTCATTTCCACTTATGGTATTACCATAAGACCAAAGCTTTTAAAGGCAAGTAAGGATTTTGAGTGCTTAAAGCTGAGATGTCTGAAGTGCTTTCATTTTTGGAGATTGCTGCTAGAAGGCAAACTGTAAATCATTTTCAAAAATTGGAAAATCCTACATGGAGTACGAATCCTGATAAGAGATGCAGTTTCAGGTATTGCCAGTCATGGTCAAGCTGCTTGCTGTATGGAGATTTTAACAACTTTCCAATGCCTAATAATTCACTTTTCTCAAGGCACCTCATGAATCCAAGTCTTATAATAAATATCAGTCTTTCCCTGAAGGGAACTCCTGCTGTGAAAGATAATAGTAAATTGCATTAGAATGTTTCCTGTAGCCAAAAGGGTATGCACTAAGAGTGCAACCATTAAAAGCCCCTCACCTACTGAGGTGCTATCAGTTTGGGAGGCAGGTTTGTGGAACCTGCTTTGAGATCTTGCCAGTGAATTGAGCTTGCAGCCGGGAAAGGAAGCAATAAATGTTTAGGTGCTGATAGCAACATTCCTCACTATTTTAGAGCAGGAAGTTAACGAGTAACTTGTAGCTAGAACAGCAAGGAATGTCTCAGTAGTCATTCTGGATTTGGTTACTGCTTGGAACTTGCCCAGTACAGCAAGGACCGTGCTGCAGCACGTAAGAACCACCATCTTGTGTTTTTTCACTCTCACCTACCAAATCCCCCCCACCCCCAAAAAACCCAGCCTCCTTTGGTACTGCTCTGGCACCAAAAAAGCTGATAGCAGAGCTATAAAAGACACCCATTACTTTGGCATCTTGTGATGTTTTAAAACATATTTAACTGTATCTTCTAGTCTCAAATGGCACAAAGTTTTCAAGGCTTTCCTTTACAATAAAATCTCATTTATAGAATGGCAAAACCAAACCTGATTAACTAGATAACAATAAAAATTATATATACACTGAAAGCATTCTGTTCACACAGAGTAACAACTTCCTTGCTGAGTGGTCCATAGTGAAATTATTTTCATTTAATATTTCACCTAAGATGATGTAGCACTGCAGCTGAAGGGCTGGAACAAAACATATACCCCAGTCAGTCAGTGGCATTTACTCACTCTGGTTACTTCATATCATACCTAAAAAAAACACAGCTGCAAGGTAAGTCAATTCAACTGGCTGATCCAGTGGAAAACTTACTCTGAAAAAAAAAAAAAAAGGAATAGCTTCTCAGTGGGCCAGAACACTGCATCAGGTCCCTCTGAGGCTGCATGGCTTAGCTCTAGTAACAATGGCTGAGGGAGACAAGGGCAAAGCAGGGCCATGTTTTCCACCAGCTTCTATCAGTAGAATCCCCTACCTACAGCATGAAAACTCACCCTCAGACTAACTGGAGAGGATTGTGCAGTTTGGTACAGGGACAGCTGGCATCCTCCTCTCTGTGCACAAGCGGACCACAAGAAAAAAGAACAGAGGGCCACCATGACCTTACCTGTCACGCTGAAAGCAGGCTGTGACAGACTGCGGCAGACTGCTGAGAAGAGCTGGTCTCAGGCTGGCAGGCCTTAATTAAGTCAGCAGCAGGAAACGGCTACAACAAGGCCTAAACACCTGAGGGGTTTAAAAATAGGTGTTGTCGCTTCACATTGTCTCAAGAAGCATATTTAAAATTAGGATGGAATTTACAAAAGCAGTGTCAGGAGCCATCCTGTCCCATCCTGTTCAGGAGCTGAGCAGAAATTCCTGTCATGTGTAGTTCCATTCATCATAGATCTTTTCAGCAGTTTGTCTTATATGTGAAGAAGAAACCTGTACTGATGTCCACCCTTGACAAAAAAATGAGGACATTTCACCTATGTCATCACAGGTTGGCTACTTGTCCTAGACAGTCATTAGAGGCCACACTGAGAAATACCTTGTGTCATTCTTTTTCCTTACTTTGCACATCTACATCAGATGAAATGGATTGTGCTCCACAAGACACTTACTTCTTCCTTTTGACAGTAAAGGGAACTTAGGATGATTAGCTCAGGTGCAGGTGTCACTTTCTGACAGCAGAAGTTAAGTGAGATCCATCTCATCTAAGGAGCTGTCACATTCTGTCCAGCTGTAGATGATGACATAACATGGTACTATGATCCAAATATTCAGGAGTAAATGTAGTGTGACTCAGAATTACTTGGTTATGCTACTTCTGTCACCCTATTTCCTTAGAGGCTTTCCCTACCCAGTTAACCTCATATCAATCTCAATGTGTCAAGACAAAGCTACAGAAAATTTCTATCTGCCTTAACTCAGCATTGTAAAGGAAGCCATGGAGTAGATTTTCTGGATTTCAGTAACAAAATTTTGGTAATAAAGGACCAGAGCAATTAAGTTCTGTAACCTCTCTGCAACTTGCTTTGTTCATTTTATTTCTCAAAGTTTGAAGAAGCTGAATGTTTACTGTTTTCCTTGGCATCTTGGTGAATCTCATCATCAGGGAAATGTTACCCTAATATTTACATGGAATGGCCTCTCATTTAGTTTAAACCTGCACATTCCTGTTACATCTTCCTTTACAGCAGTAAACAATCTTCCCCTCTTTTGGTACTTAGATACTCCAAAGATTTTATGCCATTAATGTACGATGCTTGGCACTTGGTGATTTAGATGTATCTGTGTGGATCTCTTTGCAAGACAAGCCAACATGCCACAAAAGTACTACTTTGAAAAATCTTCTCTAAAAAAAAATTGACTTAAAAGAAATCTGGTTTTAATTTGCAATCATAGATGCTTTGACCTATGCAGAATTTATCAGTAACTCCTGGAGCTTTTACAATTGGTCTAGGGTTTAGAATCCTTTCTTCATACCAGCTACTGGTAAAGGAGAACAGCTCAGGTGCTGCTTCAGATTTGCCTCGTTCTGAGCCTTCAATATTGTTCCTCAGTTTTCAAGTGTATATAAGATACACTCTAAATGTCTTAATTTTTTTTCAAGCAGTATGAAAAAATACAGAAGTCAAACCCAACTGATAAGTCTGTGGAAACAAAAAAAGGGTTCAAATACACAAGAGACTCGGTTCTGCTTGACAAGCAGAAGCTGTGCATCAGCTGAGCACTCAATATCCAGAGTCTTAGACCACAATAAATGCAATGGAAAAAGCAGTGGTGTGGGGCTCTGAATCTGTCCATCAAGACCATCAAGAGGTCTTGACAACTGACAGTATATTTGGTATTTGTCTTAAAATCTCTGCCACTGGTTTAAATTCAATCCATAGTTTAGATAACATGTAAGTGAAGTGAATTGACTTTATGGTTAGAGAAAAATACTTGAATATATTGCAAAATAACTCTAAAGCTCAGAAACTGGAAGAAAAATTCTCCACTTTCCCTCCAAATCTCTTTCAAACTCATAAATTTTGCATCACTTTCTTGATTTTGTGAGACCCAGTTTGAGACCTCTAAATGGCTAGACTTAACCATGTGGCAGTAAGTGAGGCTATTTTATCATAAATAAAATAATGTCCTTTTTAATGAAAACAACACTTTCAAAGTAGCTTAATTTCATGCTCTTACAACAGCTCTGGTATGAAACTTGACACTGCAATGACAGCAAAACCATGAGTTTTTCTCTGACAATTATAAAAAAATATGTTTCTCCAAATTTTAATGGACATTATAATATAGACAGGACTGAATGCACACATGTCTAGTGAGGTTGTCCAACATTTCCCATTATGAGACTCTGTTTCCACTTATTTGTAACTTTGCCAAAGTTTAATTCTTTGCACTGAAATTTTTCACGCTGAGCATCTGCACAAGGCTGAATTTAACAAACAGCTCTGTCATTTCTGAGATAAAGACTAAGGGAAGAGATAGGTTTTTTTTTTGTAAAAAACACAGCAGCATTTTGGTGAACCATTTTTGGGGCTACTACCACTTGCAGAGTGGCTTAAAACTGGGTGAATGTTTGCCAGCTGTACTTCTCTCCATCTCTTAATAGAATGTGTTAAGTTTGGCTAAGTCCTAATCCTTTGGGGAAAAAGAGAAAAGACAAAAGTCTCAGGTGTCAGCAGTTGCATTTCTCAAAGATTCTGTAATTATATAACATGTTCCAGACTGAGGCTGAGCAGGATTTTCCTTGCAACTACAGCTCTACGTCATACTAGGCTGCAGTCCAAATCGGAGTGCAGAAGCTCTATTTCTTCCACCTACTCCAAACAGGAAGTGAGAAGGAGGAAGCTGCACTACTTAAAAACAGAGCTTGCAAAAAGCTGATCTGCCTGGAGATGAGGAGCAGACAGGAACCAGGACACCAGAACACAGAGATAGAGTGGAAAAGGAGGGAACTGAGACATTTATGATGATAGAGACAGTAAACTGTGCATGAAAATAAGATTCAGAGCCAGCAAGAATGAAAAATATTAAGAGAAAAAAAGTTGCTAAAACATTGGCAGCTGTGAGAATGAAAGATCCACTGGGTGAAGGATTGGTGCTGGGCAATCTACAGAGAAATTTATGACTGAGAAGGAAAGCGTTCAGGAGAGAGACTAGATTAAAAGTTAGAAAGCAAAGAGTGGAAGGAACCAAATGTGCTGAGAAATGGAAATGGACCTGGAATGAGGACTGAGGTTAATGAGAAAATAAGACTGAGGCAGTGACTGGTAAAGGCAGAAATGGTTATGCTTTGAAGGAATAAATCCAGGCATCTGTATCCTGTAGATGAGCATTCAATCTGGATCTTGTTGTGAGCCCAAGAACCTTGACTTCAACAATTTAGTCACAGTTCAAAATTAGGTTAGAAACTGTTCTTTTTTTTTTTTTTTTTTTTTTTTTTTTTGACACCCAGATAGAACAGAAAATATTCCTAGTTATTCTGTTTAAATGTCAGGAGATTATGCAGGGCATCTACATTTTCCTAACCCATTGATAAAATCTGCACATTTAGGCATGACAGCTGGAAAATGTGGGAAAAATTTTTCCTAGCATGAAAAAAAAAAAAGAAATTTATCTACATATGGAAAAGCAATAACATTTTTAAGACACCAAAGCAAGGATTTACAATTTAGGAAATGGGAAAACTAAAGCTATACAGTCATGGAGACTCTATGTTTGCTCTTTTGTGTGTAGGTGGACACAACTACACAATCACATATCAGTTTAATTTATTTTACCACGGTACTATACACCTTCTTCCTCAAAATCCCTGTGAAGTTTTTAGCAAGCTATCTCCACCTAAAGCTTTTCATCGGTGTTGCCTCTTTTTCTGGGTGCCTCACTCACCTGGCTTACAATGTTCTGGCTTACAGAAGTGTTGCGCACTTGAGGAGTCGACAAATTACAACTTAAATAAATAAACTGTTATGTTATGTTATGGCTCAAGATCATGAACCTTGAAGAGAACACCCTAAACTACAGAACAGTTTTAACCTCACCTCTGCAGAAATCAGGTTTTAACCTCACCTCTGCAGAAATCAGTCGCAATATCACTTTAACTCCTAGAAATGTACCACAATATTATTCAGACTCATATTTGTGAGGCACTCAGACAGTACAATGGCAAGAACTACTGGAAATATCAGGAGGAGATTAATCATTCTGTTTTTATATGACATTTTAATACTGTGAAATAAACAAGGCAAAGAGTCTCATACTGAACAAGGACAAGAAAACAAAAAAAACCCTAGATATATTCTTAAAAATACCTGCTACCCCTGAGTGTAGACTGATGCTTGGATCTTGAAGACAAAAGCCCTATATGAATATGTGACTAAAGGGAGATGAGTGAAATTTGCATACAACCTGACTTCTGGCATTTCCTACGTTTTGATTACTTGACTTTGAAGTTTTAATATCATTTGGGAAGTCTGTAATTCAATAAGTCTTATACAAACATACGTATCCTTAGGAATCCTTCATATTATAATTGCCAGTATCACCAAAACCCCAAGATGGCATTATAGTTTTGTTTTACAAAACTGTTTGAAAACAAACATACTTTTTTTTTTTTTCTGAAATGCAGTTAAAATGCTTCAAAACCTTTCTGTAACCTCTTTCTGTTTTCACCTCTCTCCTTCCTTTTTTACAAATGCCTTCTTCAAAAACTGCAGGACTAGCTCTGGCTCAAACAGCTGCAGAAACAGCTTGGCTTCAGACATTTACCACAGCAGATTTGCTTAATCAAACAAGCATCAGAGCAGCTTTGTTCCAAACAGTTGCCAAAAGCCTGTCATGCTACAACTTCAAAAAGCTGCTCCAGCAGCTTTGCTGCTCACCAGAGATGCTCATCATGCATGGAGGTGACATCATACATTTCTAAGTAGGAAATCCAGTGGTATTAATGTTCAGTATATTGGTACAGTTTTATCCATCTAATTATGATATTTGTAGTAATGAATGCATTACTTTAGAGTCCATGGCTGCTTATCTAGTTTATATCATTCACAGTAGAGGTGTTAAGTTATTTCAGAGTTTGAAGAAAACTCTTCCAGTAACTTTAAACACAAACCCATCAGAATCAAAGACTAGGAAGCCTGCTGTATGGTCATTACATTCGGGTCATCACCAACAGCTGCCATGTTTTTGCAGTTTTGATAGATTTTTTTGTTCCACCTGTATTAAAGCCTTATGTGAAAATGACTCTATGATTTTAGAGAGAAATTAACATTTCTCTCTAAAACACTTCTCTCTCGAAGTCTTCTCTCCTTTAGAACAACAGTTCTTTGACTCTAGGTTCACCAAATGTGTTGTATTTTGCTTTGCTATTATTGTCACTGCTGTGACTGTCATCACTTTACTTGAGTGGTTGACTCCTTTCTTGAAGAGCAATGCCCACAGTTGGACACTGTAGTCCGTCTGAGACCCTGACAGCTGTGAGAAGAGTAGAGGGATTACCCTCTATGATTTGTAGGTGTGGTCTTCTTAAAAGGACTCTACACATAGTTAGAGCCAGACAGGATATGTACTGTATCCTAAATGTCACAGGTTCCTAAATCTCACTTGGGAATACTTAGTAAGTATGAAGGATTATATTGTCAGCTAATAAGATTTAATTTGGAACATACAAAAAGTTCTGGTAAGTGGAAATATTTGTAGATTTAAAAAAATGTACATAACAATTTCTCTTAGTGATATAACTATCTGAGAAATGAAGCACTGATCTGATCTTGTAAACCTACATATTTTGGCAGTTTAGAAATAACAACTAAATCATAGCAGCTAAAACTTCAGGTTTAATTCAAAGAGATCTGTGTTAACTTTGCTAAAATACTCATTATTTCTCAATTTTCTGTCATGCTTTTTGCAAATTATATACATTAGATGCCTTAGGTTTCATGGCAGGTGTCTTGTTTGGGCATATCTGTCATGCTGGGCATTTTCTGTCATGCCTCTTTCCTTCAGACAGGCTTTATTGCGTATTCTTAGCTGATTCTACTCATGCTTTGAGGATAGGATACAGTATTACTGTTTAGTTATTATATTAATTGGGAGATGCAATTTTATGTTTATAAGATTGGTAAATTATCCCTTGAAAGCTCTGAAGCTTTTTCTAATGGCCATTCAACTAGAGCAAGTCACCAACTCTCTTTTGGTAGTAAGACTTCTTGAGTGCAAATTAGCATCCAGAAATGGATAACACCTCTGCTCTTTTCGAACTTTCCTTCTGCTTGCTTCTTCCTTTTATTATTCCTCCTTCCCTTCATTACTTAAAATACATTCTTGGCAGAAAATTGTCTTCAAGCCTCTATTTTTCAATTAAAGTATGGATGACCACATTTCTATGTGTTTTGTTTTCCACTTGGGAACTTCAATCACTTTGGAATGATATATGATAGAACTATGGAATCATCAAGGTTGGAAGAAACTCTCAAGGTCATCCAGTCCAGCCGAGCACCCAGCACTGCCATTGTAACCCCTAAACAAACTCACCCAACTCCACATCCAGATGCCTCTTAAACACCACCACCTCCTGAGAAACATAGGTTGATCACCCTAACATGAAAAGTTGTTTTCTAACATCTAATCTAAATCTCCCGTCTTAAATAGCTGAAGGCCATTTCCTCTGGTCCTCTCACTTCAGGCATGGCAGAAGAGATTTGTTCCCACTTCATTAGAACCTCCTTTCAGGCATATGTAGAGAGTGATGAGGTTTCCCTTGACCCTCCACTTCTCCAGGTTAAAGACCCCCAGCTCCCTCAGCAGCTCCTCATAGGACACTTTTTCTAGACCCGTCATGACCCTTATTGCTCTTCTCTGGACAATGTAAGGTATTGGTACAGTATTATTATAGTTAAGTGCTGCATGTTAAAACTGAAATGCCAGTCTATTCCTCACTTGTTGCTGAGTATTTGTAGCGTTATAAAATTGTAGCATGAGATTTTTGCTAATTACTGTGCTCTTTTACAAGTAGTAAAATAATAAATAGTAAGATTTAAGTAAGATCTTACAGTGAATCATGTTGATGGTGGAAAATATTAAAACGACATCTTATATTATAATTTATGTACTACTGTAGTGATCAGGGTCCTGTTGTGCAAGAATTGTGCAAACACATAGTAAAAAGTCAACCTTATTCTGAAAAATAACAGCATAGCTGGATATAGTCTCTTTTCTTCTTTCTATCATTATTTCCATTTTAACAGAGGAGGAAGTCACAGCATGAAAGCAAGTTACTTGCAGATCAGAGAAATGTGCAGGAGACAGATTTTGAATCCTGAACCACTGAGTCAAGCCCAGCTCTTTAACTGCAAAACACCTGAACAATGTACAGCAACAGCAAAACAAGGTTTAAAAACCTCAGACCTTCCATTTTAACAATTATATAGCTCCCCTATAAAATACCATCCCTAAACTAACATGAAGAGTAAAGAGTAAAGACAGAATAAGAGTATAATAGAACATATTCCAATTATACTAAAGTCCTACCTGTCCACCCTGGCCTGGGAAAAGACTTATCTCAGAGTTATAAACCAAGCTTTAGACCAATGGATAAATTAATTTTGCTATGGTATTACATCTGCAGGAATCACCATGACTGTGTGTGTCTGGTAAACTTCATATCAGCTGTGCTGATTAATTTGAACAGAAATAAATCAAATGGAGTTTAACTGAGAAATAATTATGAAAATTGGATTGCGTGGCAACAGACTGGGATCTGAAACTTGATAAAGCATATTGAAGTACAGCTACTACAGAACAGTCAGTGGCTAGGACTTTGCCAAATCTAGAGCTCATGGCTCATGGGCTCTAGCCCATGTTGTTAGCCAAAGTCAGTGTTTTGATCTTCTACAGTTTTTCCACACCAGCTGATTCCCAGAAGATGTACTCCTTACCAAAATACCACATCTGTGGAGTTCAACCAATTATGAAAGGACTGTGTCAAGTTGACATCTGAGTATACTGAAAAATGTTGGCTATCTTCTCAGTAAACTGCCTTCTTTTGAAAAGCTGCCTTTTTCCTGTCTTTTGGTCCCTGAGAATTTGAAAATTACTGTTAGGTAGGAAAAGGAAAACTACACCCAGGTAATGATGTTTTCATGTTTGCTCCTCGAGTCTAATGCCTTTCCCCACAGCATGGTTCTTCCATTTAAGGAGATAGTGTCTAATTTCAAAATTCAAAATTATAATTTCAAAATTACAGCAATGCATCTCTCCCAAAGGAACAAGCTGCCCCAACCTCAAACTACTGTTGCCCTGGCAGTCCCAAGGGAACCCTACAAAATGACATCAGGAACCTGGCAGATGAGTTTTCTTTCCCAGGGAAAAGGGTCGCTGTTTGTGCTCAGGGGTCTGTGGCTCTGAGGGGCGGCCGACTGCAAAAAATCCAAACAGCCAAGGATGTGTCCCAGACACAAGCTGGCCCCACCTCAAACTTATGCTGCCGTGACAGTCCCAAGGGAACCCCACAAACTGACATCAGGAACCTGGGCTGGCGAGTTTTCTTTCCCAGGGGAAAGTGGCATTGTTTGTGCTCAGAGGACTGTGGCCCTGAGGTGGCGGCCAACTGCAAAAAATCCGAATGGCGAAGGATGTGTCTGAGACTCAAGCTGCCCCCACCTCAAACTACTGCTGCCCCGACAGTCCCAAGGGAATCCGACAAAGTGACATCAGGAACCTGGGCTGGTGAGTTTTCTTTCCCAGGGAAACATAGCATTGTTTCTCTTCAGAGCCCTTTGGCCTGGAGGAAGCGGCCACCTGCAAGAAATCTGAATGGCAAAAGATGTGTCCCAGACCAACGCTTCCCCCACCTCAAACTTGTGCTGCCCTCACAGTCCCAAGGGAATCCAACAAAGTGACATCAGGAACCTGGGCTGGCGAGTTTTCTTTCCTAGGGAAAAGTGGCATTGTATTTGTACAGTGTGGCCTGTGGCCCTGAGAGGGCAGCCGTCTGCAAAAAATGTGAACACTGAAGGATGTCTCCCAGATCCAAGCTGCCCCCAACTCAAACTACTGTTGCCCTCACAGTCCCAAGGGAACCCTACAAACTGACATCAGGAACCTGGGCTAGCGAATTTTCTTTCTCAGAGAAAAGGGCCGTTGTTTGTGCTCAGGGGCTGTGGCCCGGAGGGGGAGGCCACCTGCAAAAATTCTGAACGGCAAACAATTTCTCCCAGACCCAAGTTGCCCCCACCTCAAACTACTGCCGCCCTGACAGTCCTAAGGGAATCTGACTGTTCTGGTTCAGGTCAAATTTGGGGAAAGAACCCTAAAAGGGTTTCTTTTAGGAAAGCAGACTCAATCGGCCCCTCCCCCCTCTACCAACCAGTTCGGGAAGGATACTTCTTTGGAGGAAAGTGGAAAAAAACTGTTTATTAAACAAGCAATTTTAAACAATATTAAACAATAAAACTTCTTGCCACTCCAAGAGAGAGACAAACTCAGGAAAAAATCTCCTGGGTTGCCGCTGGGCTCACTCAGTCTCTGATCAGTCCCTCCGGTGCTGGAAATGCTGCGGTCCAGGCCCGGCCCGCTGGGCCACAGGTGCTGCTGTTGCTGCTCTTCTGGTGTTTAGTCCAGAGCAGCTCCAGAGAAAGGGAAAAAAAAAAAAAAAACAGCCCAGGGAACTTCTTTGCCTCAGCTAGCTAAAAACTAACTAGGAAAAGAAAAAAGGAGAGCTCTCTCTCGCTGTGTGTCCATCCGCAGACGACACAGTCCAGGAGCAGGAATGTGGAGGAGGGAGTGCAGTTCTTGAAAACAAACTTCGCGCTCCTTCCCCCCTCCCTTTCACTCCTGGAACAAGTCTTAAAGGTGTAGAACTTATTATTCAATAGAAACAGAGCAGACGATTGGGGATAAAGGCATTATACAGTCAACTTAGGACATTCTACCCCTTATCCCCATATCGTCAGCTTACTACTAAAACTAATATATATATATATTCAAACCTTACAAACACATATATTATACATCCAATATACAGCTATACACAGACAATGGCAGTAATATTCAAAAAACAGTGATATTTACACATAGTTTTCACTCAACAATCAGATCTCCCTGAGGTACACATCGTGTTCTTCCATCTTTCTGCATTATCCACCATGTACAACTTGGTCCCTGTGCAAAGACAATCCCACAAATGGGTTTGTCTGTACTTGAGGCAGAACTGATCCACACTGTCTTCCCTAACAAACCTCTGACATGCACTACTGGGACTTTGTCTCTATCTACTATATGCAAAAGTTGAGATTGGGCAGGGCCCAATCGACTGGTAGAGCCTCGGGTGTTAACTAACCAGGTGGCTTTTGCCAGATTCTGCTCCCAATTCTTGAAAGATCCCCCACCCAATGCTTTCAAGGTGGTTTTTAACAGTCCATTGTACCTCTCCACTTTTCCTGCAGCTGGTGTATGGTAGGGGATGTGGTACACCCACTCAATGCCATGTTCCTTAGCCCAGGTGTTGATAAGACTATTCTTGAAATGAGTCCCATTGTCTGATTCAATCCTCTCAGGGGTACCATGCCTCCAAAGGATCTGCTTCTCAAGGCCCAGAATGGTGTTACGGGCCGTAGCATGAGGCACAGGATAGGTTTTCAACCATCCAGTGGTGGCTTCTACCATGGTGAGCACATAACGCTTGCCGTGGCGTGTCTGGGGCAGTGTGATGTAGTCAATCTGCCAGGCCTCCCCATAGCTGTACTTGGACCACCGCCCACCATACCATAGGGGCTTCACCCGCTTGGCCTGTTTTATGGTAGCACACGTCTCACAGTCATGGATAACCTGAGAAATACTGTCCATGGTTAAATCTACCCCTTGGTCTCGTGCCCACTTAAAAGTGGCATCTCTACCCTGATGGCCTGAGGCATCATGGGCTCATCGTGCTAAGAACAATTCTCCCATGTGTTGCCAATTGAGGTCTATCTTTGATACCCCTATCTTTGCAGCCTGGTCTACCTGCTGGTTGTGTTGGTGCTCCTTATTGGCTCTGCTCTTGGGGACATGGGCGTCTACATGGTGAACTTTCACAGATAGCTTCTCTACCCTGGTAGCAATGTCTTTTCACTCATCAGCAGCCCAAATTGGTTTTCTTCTACGCTGCCAATTAGCTTTTTTCCACCTCTCCAGCCACCCCCACAGAGCATTGGCTACCATCCATGAATCAGTGTAGAGGCAGAGCTTCGGCCACTTCTCCCTTTCAGCAATGTCCAGGGCTAGTTGAACGGCTTTGAGTTCTGCGAGTTGACTTGAGCCACCCTCCCCTTCTGTAGCTTCTGCAACCTGTCGTGTGGGACTCCATACGGCTGTTTTCCATTTCCGTTTCATTCCCACAATGTGGCAAGAACCATCAGTGAAAAGAGCGTAATGTGTTTCTTCTGCTGGCAGTTGGTTATATGGTGGCGCTTCTTCAGCATGTGTCACTTCTTCTTCATCAGCGAGACCAAAGTTTTCACCTTCAGGCCAGTTTGTAATTATCTCTAAAATCCCAGGGCGATTCAGTTTTCCAATCCGGGCGCGTTGCGTGATAAGGGCAATCCACTTGCTCCATGTGGCATTGGTGGCATGGTGGGTAGAGGGAACCTTTGCTTTGAACATCCACCCCAACACTGGTAGTCGGGGTGCCAGGAGGAGTTGTGCTTCTGTACCTATCACCTCTGAGGCGGCCTGGACTCCTTCATAGGCTGCTAAAATTTCTTTCTCTGTTGGAGTATAGTTGGCTTCAGACCCTCTATAGCTCCGATTCCAAAATCCCAGTGGTCGGCCTCGAGTCTCATCAGGCACTTTCTGCCAAAGGCTCCAGGACAAACCATGGCTCCCAGCTGCAGAGTAGAGCACATTCTTTACATCTGGTCCTGTCCTGACTGGGCCAAGGGCTACTGCATGCGCGATCTCTTGCTTGGTCTGGGTGAAGGCTTGCTGCTGTTCAGGGCCCCAGTGGAAAGTGTTCTTTTTGCGGGTGACCAGGTAGAGAGGGCTCACGATCTGGCTATACTCGGGAATGTGCAGTCTCCAAAAACCTATGGCACCTAGGAAAGCTTGTGTTTCCTTCTTGCTGGTTGGTGGAGACATCGCTGTGATCTTGTTGATGATATCTGTAGGAATCTGACACCGTTTATCTTGCCACTTTACTCCCAGGAACTGGATCTCTCGAGCAGGTCCCTTGACTTTGCTCTTCTTGATGGCAAAACCAGCTTTCAGGAGAATTTGGATGATTTTCTCTCCTTTCTCAAACACCTCTGCTGCTGTCTTCCCCTACACAATGATATCATCAATATACTGTAGATGTTCTGGAGCCTCACCCTTTTCTAGTGCAGTCTGAATCAGGCCATGGCAGATGGTGGGGCTGTGCTTCCATCCCTGGGGCAGTCGGTTCCAGGTGTACTGCACGCCCCTCCAGGTGAAAGCAAACTGAGGCCTGCATTCTGCTGCCAGAGGAATGGAGAAAAATGCATTAGCAATATCAATAGTGGCGTACCACTTCGCTGCCTTGGACTCCAGCTTGTACTGGAGTTCCAGCATGTCTGGCACAGCAGCGCTCAGTGGTGGAGTCACTTCATTCAACGCACGGTAGTCCACAGTCAATCTCCATTTTCCTTCAGATTTACGCACAGGCCAGATGGGGCTGTTGAAAGGTGAGTGGGTTTTGTTGACCACCCCTTGGTTCTCCAGCTCACGGATCATTTTGTGGATGGGGATCACGGCATCTCGATTCGTTCGGTATTGCCGGCGGTGCACCATTGAGGTGGCAATTGGTACTCGTTGATCTTCTACCTTCAAGAGGCCTACTGCAGATGGGTTTTCTGATAGTCCAGGTAAGCTGTTCAGTTGCTTGATGCCCTCTGTCTCTACAGCTGCTATCCCAAATGCTCACTTGAGTCTCTTTGGGTCTTTGAAATACCCACTTCGGAGAAAGTCTATGCCTAAAATACATGGGGCCTCTGGGCCAGTCACAATGGACTGTTTCTTCCACTCATTTCCAGTCAGGCTGATCTCAGCTTCCACTGAAGTAAAATCCTGTGATCCCCCTGTCACACCAGCAATAGAAACATGTTCTGCCTCCACATATTTTGATGGGATTAATGTGCACTGTGCACCAGTGTCGACCAAAGCTTTATATACTTGTGGTTCTGATGTGCCAGGCCAACGAATCCACACAGTCCAAAAAATACGGTTTTCCCTAGCCTCTACCTGGCTAGAGGCAGGGCCCCTCTAAGCCTGGTTATCCTTCTTTCCTGGGGCATATGTCTTGGAGGTTCCTTCAAGGGGATCGAAAATATCGTCATCATCATCATCATATACGGCAGTTTGATTATGAGTCACTGGAGCTGCTTCCCTTTTGGTGAAAACTCCTTTCGGAGTCTTGCCTCCCTTCAATTCACGCACCCGTTGTGCTAAAACACCAGTAGGTTTCCCATCCCATTTCCTCATATTTTCTCCACAATCACACAGGAAGAACCACAGCTCAGCTCATGAGATGTGCCTTCTCTCGCCATCTGGGGACCGTCTGCGTTGGGTACCAGGACCTCTGATTTGTATTGCTGAGACTTGGAGAAAACCTTCTTTCATCTCCTCCCTGAGTTTCTTATGATTTTCCTCTATCTCATCTTTTAGATTCTGCAGACATGCTTCCACTGCTGCAATTCTGGCATGGGTTGGGCCGTGTACAACATCTGCATATGCTCGGAGCTTCTTTGCCATATCGAGCACAGTCTCTTCACCTTCATCTCGCTTCATTATTGCTGCAGCAGAAGCATATTCATGTGGCCCAAGTCTTACAAGTTTTCGCCACATCACGGATGTACACGGTACCAAGTCTGGATTTACAGTATCTATATCATCTGAGAAGACAATCTCTGCCACTGCCATTTCTCTCAGACGTTGGATCCCTTGTTCTATAGTCTTCCACTGGGTCTGCTGCATATAAAGATCATCTGCACACAGGTATCTTTGTGCTACACTTTCCAGAACCCGTGCCCAGAGGCTGCGTGGGTTAGCCCCCCTCATCATTCCTTGGTCAATGACAGGATCATGTGATAGGGATCCCAAATGTCTCGCTTCACTACCATCCAGAATTGTAGCCTTGCCTGCAGCATCCCAAAGACGGACCAACCAACTAATTATAGACTCATCAGGTCGTCGAGTGTAATTGTTTCTTAGGCCACGAAGGTCCTTCAGGGAATAGGACTCAGGGGTGACTTCTGATCCTGCCTCAGTTGCCCTAACTCCGGCTTTTGTGTCAGTAATTAGCTTTGAGGGTCCTTCTCCTGGATCATCATCATCAGTCCCTGGCTGGTCGGTTTTGCTTTTCTTCTTCCCCGCAGCGACTGCCAGTGGCTTAGGATTACTGTCTGGTTTAGCTACAGCCTGAGTAACTGGGGTGTTGTCTGCAGCCTGAGTGACTGGGATAGCTGCTGGTTTATCTCCCTGCCCCCCTTCCTCTGTCTGCCGGCCTACAGTATCTAGCAGTGTGCGATAAGCATAAGCCAAGGCCCAGCTTATTGCAATGATCCTTTTCTCATTAGAGTCATCATGGCACTTCTCTTTCAGATATTTCCCCACTTCAGCTGGGTTTTGAATTTGTTCACGTGGAAAATCCCACTCTACAGGGTCAGAAAATTCCTTCAGGATCTGGCCCATATTTTCCCATTTTCCACACCACTCAGGATTTTCCACACCTGGGTGAGGGGCTTCATCAGCTCCTCTGGACATCTCAGCCTTCACTCTAGAGAAGCTGCAGGCTGTATAAAGGAAGTTTACTAGAATAGATACCAGAAAGATGGTCTCTTTAACATTCAGGGGAAACTGAACATTCTCAAAAAGTGACATAACAGATTCAAAAGAGAAGAAGGAAAGGAGAGGCTGGAAAACCTCATGCCCTGCTCCTCCTCTAACAAACTGGGTGCAATTACTAATAAACCCCCAGAACATACTACTGGAACTAGGATGCAGGGTAGGACAAAAAAACCATAAACTATACATATCTTGAACAGACTCCAGTATCTTTACAAGCACCTTATAAATCACTATCACCAAGCCCAGCTCAATAGCTATTTTAAACTGTGCTCTTCTACTGTAAAAACTACGTGTAAGGGACAAGAATCCTAGTGACCAGAAAAGTACTAAAACCTCAAAAAAGCCTAGAGACCAGAACCACATTAAGGACTCTACCCCAAGAGACATTATGAATGTAAGCAACATGGCTACTGACTGCTTTAACCCACTACAAAATAAGCACAACCAACATCCAATCAGTAAAGGAATAAAGGCTTTTTCTACTTTTTTTTTTTTTCGAGCCCCAGTAGTTGGGCGCCAATAAATGTATTTGTCCTGGTTCAGGTCAAATTTGGGGAAAGAACCCTAAAAGGGTTTCTTTTAGGAAAGCAGACTCAATCGGCCCCTCCCCCCTCTACCAACCAGTTCGGGAAGGATACTTCTTTGGAGGAAAGTGGAAAAAAACTGTTTATTAAACAAGCAATTTTAAACAATATTAAACAATAAAGCTTCTTGCCACTCCAAGAGAGAGACAAACTCAGGAAAAAATCTCCTGGGTTGCCGCTGGGCTCACTCAGTCTCTGATCAGTCCCTCCGGTGCTGGAAATGCTGCGGTCCAGGCCCGGCCCGCTGGGCCACAGGTGCTGCTGTTGCTGCTCTTCTGGTGTTTAGTCCAGAGCAGCTCCAGAGAAAGGGAAAAAAAAAAAAAACAGTCCAGGGAACTTCTTTGCCTCAGCTAGCTAAAAACTAACTAGGAAAAGAAAAAAGGAGAGCTCTCTCTCGCTGTCTGTCCACCCGCAGACGACACAGTCCAGGAGCAGGAATGTGGAGGAGGGAGTGCAGTTCTTGAAAACAAACTTCGCGCTCCTTCCCCCCTCCCTTTCACTCCTGGAACAAGTCTTAAAGGTGTAGAACTTATTATTCAATATAAACAGAGCAGACGATTGGGGATAAAGGCATTATACAGTCAACCTAGGACACCGACAAAGTGACATCAGGAACCTGGGCTGGCGAGTTTTCTTTCCCAGGGAAAAGTGTCATTGTTAGCTGTCGCGGTGCCTGTCCCAATGTCTGGCTTGCTTAGTGCTTGCAGGCACAGCAGGCAGCGGGCACCACCTTCCTGGGCCACGGGTGGCAGGGACAGTGGCTTGTGGATCTGAAGCCACCAGACCCAGGGAGACACAAAGCGATGCTGACAGAAACGAGAGGAGTCGTCCTGATGGAGGAATCGTTTATCCAAGTTTATTGGAGAGCTCTGAGGAGTGACCTCACCTCAGGGGAAAATGCCTCCAAAAAGCCCCAAGCACTGTGTGCAAGGGGTTTTGAAGAGGGGTGGAGGCAAGGGGAAGGGTCAATAACAAGCCAATGGGGATAACAGGGGGGTGTGACAACTGCGTGACGAGCAGGTAGGGGTTCCAATAAGGAAGGGAGGGAGGAGGGGACCCCGGAGACCAGCCTATCACCCAAGGCCCTTTCTAGGTGAAAGGGAGGGGCCTCAGAGTAACAGACAGGCCCCAGGGAGGGGTCAGGGGAATGACTCAGCGGGTTTTACATATCATATGGGTGGAGGGAGGGAAGACTGACAGGTGGAGGGAGGAGGAGGAGGAGAGCAGGACCATTTTACAAAAAACGGGTACAGATACAGCCATAAAAGGGGGAAAACCTAAAAACACAACCCAACAACTCCCCCTTTTTTATTTTAAACAAAACAAAACTAAAAGGAAATAAAGTCCATTAAAATGATGTGAACTCAATTCGGGGAAGGAATTCTGAGTCCAGGTAGGTGTCCACGAACCAGGGCTGGCATGTTGGTGCCGTCTCCCACCAAGGTCCATCCTGCTGTTCTGGCTCCGGCAGGTCCTCTGCGCCTCCACCGGACTCTTAGGCGGGGAGGAACGCGGCTGGGTTTGCTGTATATATGGTCAGTGCTTTGGCGATAAGGCTGGACACCACCCGTCTCAGAATCCCGAACATAATCAGGACTAGAATGAGAATAAACAAAATCAACAAACCAGTTTTGATAACCGAGGATACCCAGCCCGAGATGCCCCAGCCCCCGAAGATGTTGTTCAGCCAGTCCCCGGTTTCTCTTTTGATGTCTTTAATCATGTTCTGCATCTGGCTGATGGCCTTCCGGACATCCCCAGCCTTGGAAGTTAGGTTCATACAGCACAGGTCCTCAAACTCCTCACAGGAATGACCGTGAAGGAGGAGTAAAAAATCAATTGCTGCCCTGTTCTGAAGTGTTGCCTGCCTCGTAACCTCCTCATCTGATAAGAGCCCAGCTAGGGCAGTTGATGTAATGTTTGCCTGTTTAGCTACCCAGCATTCGATGCCAGCCAATTCCCCGAATGCATGGGTGATTGCCACCCAAGGTAAAAATGCAATGGTGGCAATGCCTTTTGGTTTTGACCAGTGAATTATCTCAGAATTACAATTTTCATCCAAATTGGTAAAATCTGTATCTCTTTTTGATCTGCACAATTGTGATATTTTGTTTTGGTTCTGCCAATGAGAAATTTGCGTCTGGTTGAGTGTAAATAGGCTCAACTGCCCGAAAGTACAAGGGCCTCCGATCAGATGAGGGGGGATGCCGGCCCAAGCCCAATTGCCGCAAATGAGGAAGTTGCCTTTGGGTAACACATGAGGCCGATTATCTGTGGTGGAAAACATTGGAATCCGGCACCATTCCTCATCGGTATATTCTTTAATATGCTGTTTGATTTCAATATCAGGTCGGGCTTGGGGATCAGGGGTCACTGAGAAGTGTATGCAGGTAAAAGCAGGGGAGGAACGGAGTAAATCTAGTTCTTGCAGGTTCTGATCCATAATGGGGAGCAGTCGGACCCAACTCCTCCATGTGTCCAGCTGGCAGATGGTGAAGGAGTGGGCCTTTCTGCTGGGAGAGGCAGTAGGGTTAGGGAAGGTGAGGCAAAACCCATCTAGTTTGTATGGGTTCCCCATGAGGCAGGACAAAAATGGGTCAGCAGCTGAAGATGTAGATAGACAAATATGGTCTTGTCCCAGGGCCTGTGCTAATGTCTTCCAGATGTTGTTCTGGGGCTGGGAAACGATCCAGAGGCAGCCGGCGACGGCGAGGCATAGCAGAATGATGACCTGAGCCAGAAACATATCGCCTTGCTGGGGCCTCGGGTTTGGGCTGCAAATAAACAAAAGACAAATTAATAAGGACGACTCAAATGGAGTTGGTCCTTCGCCTCCTCCTCCAGCAGAGGTCTCAGACTTGCGGACTGGCCTTACTTGATTTTGTTTGGGGATGTAAGGGCACATCCAGTTTGATGGGACCCATTTTAACCCTGTGGGGGTAGCTACGCATGCATACCCCCGCCCCCATGTGATCAAATCAAATGGTCCTTGGACGTGCCAAGTCTCTGGATATTTTAGTAGGACCAGGGGCTTCTCCTTAAGCTCCAACTGCGGATGGCTCCTAAAGTGCTGCACAATCGGAGGATTCAAGTTTTCAAATGCACAGTTTAAAAAGTTTAATGTGAAAAGTGTCTGGGCCAACTGGATATGAGGGGATTCCACCTTCATTGTCCCTCATTGGTGTAGAATAATCTTTTTCAGACTCTGGTGGGTCCTCTCAACTACCGCCTGACCTGTCAGGGAGTGGGAGATGCCAGTTTTGTGTTCCACTCCCCATTCCTGCAGGAAGCTTTTGAGCTCCCTGGAACCATACGCTGGGGCATTGTCCATCTTGATAACCTTAGGAACCCCCAGCACAGAGAAAGCATGGATGAGATGATTTTTGACATCCATAGCCCTCTCCCCTGCATGGGCAGAGGCATAGACTGCACCAGAGAAAGTGTCCACTGACACGTGGACATCTTTGAGTCTGCTGAATTCTGGGATCTTGGTAACATCCATTTGCCACACCTCACAGCTATGAAGGCCTTGGGGGTTTGCCCCTGTGCTGAGCGCGGGCATCTGGTGGCTTTGGCACTGGGGACATGTCATCACAATGGCCTTGATCTGGTCATGTGTGAGGTGGAACTGCCACACCAGGTCAGGCACATTTTGATGGAATTTCTGATGGCTGATCCTGGCTTGCTCAAACATATCAGGGAGCGGGGTCATCTGGGCTGGGGCTGCCAGGGCATCTGCTCTTCTATTGCCCTCCATGATGAACCCCGGCGGGTCTGTGTGTGACCTGACATGCGTCACGTAGAACGGTTGTTCTCGGTGGCAGACAAGATCTATTAATCTTGAGAGCAACTCATAGAGAGCAGTGTTGGACACCTCCTGCAGTACCGTGTTTTCCGCTCTGGACACTACACCGGATTCATATGCCGAATCAGTAACCAGATTGAATGGTTCAGGGAACCTCTCAAATGCCCTGATGACTGCGGCCAACTCAGCTACTTGAGGTGATCCTTCCACCTCGGCAATATCTGCCTCCCACTGCTGAGTTTGAGGATCCCTCCAAGTCATGACCGACTTGTGGGATGCTCCAGACGTGTCCATGAAAATGGTCAGAGCCTTGAGTGGTTGCCTCCTACTCTGAACCCTTTTTAATGACAATGAAAATTGTATGTCCGAATTAAAAATTTTGTGGGCTGGCCAATGAATAGAAATTTGGCCAGTGTAGCTGTCCAATGCAAACTGCAGGGACTCGTTTTCTTGGAGTAGGTGTTCCAACATTGCTTTAGTAATTTGGTTCGTACTCAGTTGAAGAGGTACGTGAATTATGTCAAAATCGCACCCTGCCAACTCCCTGATATGCATCTGCACTTTGTGGATGAGGTCAGCCATCAGTTCTTGTGGCGTGATCATTCTTTTGGACCAATGATGGCTGAGGAAGACCCACTCCATGATTAAGAGAGGATCCCTCTCACCTTGGTCCTTCCCCTTGGTGACTTCGTGCCATTGAAAAATCACCCTGTGGAGGTGTGGCAGCTTACCAGAAATGATGAATCTGAAGGGCAGGCCCGGTTGGTATCTGTGGGCCTGCTTGGCAGACATGCACTCTTGCACTTTCTCCAGCACGTTCTTCACCTCCTGGGTAAGAGTCCAGGGGGAACTAGGCCCCTCTCCCCCTTCCAATAAATTGAAAAGGAGGGCTAGGTCTTCAATGGCCATACCTAGCCATGGTCTTACCAGTTCAAAGACCCGCACAGTTGCTGAAGATCCGCTAGGGTCCGAACTGAATTTCGGGTTTCCAATTTTTGAGGAACAATGGTCCTCTTGGTAATTTCAAGCCCCAGGTACTTCCAGGGTGGCATCCGTTGAATTTTCTCCATCTGAAGCGTGAACCCTGCAGCAACCAATGCATTGGTTGTCAGATCAAGTGCATAGATAAGCAAATCGTCAGTGGGGGCACACACCATTATGTCATCCATGTAGTGCAGGATGATGGCGTCTCCTGCAGCTACATGGACGGGGGACAGCAAGGAAGAGACATACCACTGGCAAATCACTGGGCTGTTCTTCATGCCCTGGGGCAAAACCTGCCAGTGATATCTCTTCCTTGGGGCTTCTTGGTTGATGGTAGGAGCTGAGAAGGCAAAACACGGGGCATTTTCAGAGTGAAGGGGAATTTGGAAAAAACAATCCTTTGTATTTATGACAACCAAATTCCAATTTCGGGGGAGCATTGCGGGGGACGGCTTCCATCCCTGGTTGGAGAGACCCCATATCCTCGATTACTTTATTGATTTCTCTGAGGTCATGAAGGAGGTGCCATTTGTCCTTTTTAGGTTTTTGTATAACAAAGAGAGGGGAGTTCCACGGCGAGGTGGTCTCCACTATATTACCCTTGGCAAGTTGCTCCTTCACGAGCTCATCAAGCGCCTTTAATTTCTGTTTATTGAGCGGCCACTGTTCCACCCAAACTGGTTTATCTGCGAGCCAATTCAGCTTTTGGGTGGGGCACCTCTCAGTGAATGCTGCCCGAAAAAGCTGGGGGCCTTAAGGAATGTCAATTTTTGCCCCCCACTGGGCCATCAGGTCTCTCCCCCACAGGGGTTCCGTAAAGTCTAATACTAATGGGTGTATAGAAGCCAATTGCCCATCTGGCCCCTCAATTTGCACAGCGCTCCGAGACTGTTTTGCCAATTGCATGCCCCCTATACCCTGAACTCGTCCACCAACGTTTTGCAGCTCCCAATGTGACAGACAATCCCGACTGGGGATGATTGCCACATCTGCCCTTGTGTCCAGGAGCCCCTGCATTGTTTTGCGCTCCCCGCCCAGGTGGAGGCCACAGGTGATTTTGGGCTTGTCCTTCCCTAGGACTTGTGCCCAGCAAACAGATGGTAATAGCTTTCTGTGTAGGGCAGTGGCCTGTTCCCGGTCCCATGGTGGTTCAGGGACCGGGATGTCCTGGGCAACTATTTGTCCCTTGGGGAGGAACATGGGTGGGCAAACACAATACAGGGGAAGCACAAATTGGCCTGGGTTTGATGTTACCAATCCAGGCACAACTGTGATCTCCTGGGGTGTGTATTTAGTGTCCCCGATGACAATGTACTTACATCGCAGTCGGCTCCAGATACCTGAATCCTCCAGGGACACTGAGATGAAGTGGTGATCCACGTCCCGTAAGTGCAGAGGTTCCATCAGTTGGAGCCTGAAGGGGGTGAAATTGGAGCAAGTGGTTAAAATGGGTCTATGATGTTGCATAGGTCCAACATATAGTTGACGCGTATAAGGTGTGAGTCAACTCCAGCAAGTTTGTGTCCTGATTGGTATTGTAATGTATGGTCCATGTGAGCATTTGCTGTTGGGTCCCTCCTCCCTGCAATGGAAATGGGCCCACCAAACTTGTGTCAGAGCGCAGGGTGGGACTGCGCTCACATACTAGTTTTTTGAGGGCCCCTGCTGCCTCTTAAACTGCTGTAACTCATTTTTCAAGGGACAGTTCCCGACCCAGTGCCCCTGTTTCCTGCACAAGAAGCATCTGTCCTGGAGCGCCCTGGGTGTGCAAGGTGGTGGTGCATGGTTGTATCAAGGGAGTGGTGGCGGGAAGGCATCAGCGGTGTAAACTCTTCTTGCTGGTCTGGGTTTTGATGGGTGCCCTGCTGGCAGTGGCTCTTCAGTGGATTCTAGGGTGACCTTCTCTTCACACACTTCGAGCATGTCCTGCAGGGTCAGCAGAGGCTCCATGGGTAGACTCAGGATAGCTGCTTTGCAGGGTGTGTTGGCGTTCTGAGCTGCCATCTCTTTTAGCACTTCTTGTCGTGCCCGTTCTTTTATCTGCAACTCCACTGCCCTGTGAAGACACTCTACAAAATCTATGAATGGTTTGCTAGGGGCTTGGGTTATTTTAATATAGTTTTGTATTTGGCCCTTTGGTTTTAAATTCAAAAAGGCCTTTTCAGCCGCCTTGGATGATTCCCAGAGAGCCACCCGGGAGATTTCTGCTGCCTGCCCTGCCCCCTCAGCCCACTCCACCTGACCACAAAGGTGGTCAATGGAGAGCATACCTCCCCCTGCATCATTTGTGGTGGCCGGGTTTTCCCAAAGGTGGAACAGGGCATCCTGGACCTCCTTCTGCCACTCTGCCTCCCACCGCAAAAATTCGGTTGGGGTCAGCAAGCAGGAGAAGAGCTGGCAGAGATCAGCAGGGGTAAAGTCAGCTGAGAGGGTGGCCCTAAAGATCCCCCGGAAGTGCTCGCTTTCTCACATGAACTCCTGTTGCACCTTGCATAGCTCTTTAGTTGTTTGATAGGGCAGCAGGGTCCACTGGGGGCAAATGCCTCCCTCGGCTTGGGGGATATAAGTTACAGTGGCCGCCATGAGGGGGGTGCAGGGCTTACTGGAGCATGTGAATTGGAGGCGTGTCTGGGGAAGGGACTTGGGGAGGAGGGAGGAGACGGGAAAGGGGAGGAGTCGGGGAAATGGGAGGAGCTGGGAGACAGGAAGGGGTTGGAGGGTGAAAGAAAGGGATTCTGGGGAGGGGAAGAGCAAGTGGTGGGAAAACCCTCGTGGCACCCGCCATTTTGCCTTCCCCCTGCACCATTTTGAGGAGAGGAGCAAGTGGCAGGAAAACCATCATGGCACCCACCATTTTGTCCCCTCCAGGTGCCATTTTGTTGATTAGGTGGGTTAGGGCTTTGGGGGTCTGGGGAATCAGGAATGTTAAAACGAACTGAAGGTTTTTGGGACGGGGCTGTACATTTTGGGGTAAAGCGGGGACTGGAAAAATCCTGAGGAGTCAGGCCCTGACTCCCCAGGCAGGGGGTCTGGAATCCTGAGGAGAGCCAGGGAGATGGTGGCAACCCCATGCGAACTCGCGGGTTGCTCCTCAGGATTCCAGATCTAGGAGAGGCGGGAGAGGGAAGGGGGCTAGGATGGGGAAAAACTGGGGACGAACTTGGCGAACAGGGCTCTTCCTCCACTCTCAGCTTGGATTTTAACATCGTGCGAATTTAGAGATTCCAAAAGATCATTTTTGAGATGGAGCTGCTCCCAGTCTTGCCTGATTGAGTTAATTCTTGTCCAACCATGTCCAAAAATTAAATGCTTGTAACTGTCTCAGGAGCAGCGACTTCAGGGAAGTGAAGGAAGAGCCACCTAACTAAATCTTTAATCTGCAATTTTCAAAATCTAACTCCAATAAGGACACCCACAACTTGGAGGTAGACTCCCTTTTGCTCGGTGGAGAGCTTAGCTCTCATGGTGGTATGAAATGCTGAGCAATAAAATTCCTGCCCCAGGGAAGAAAGTAAGAAAGAAAAATAGACAGCCCACCCGGACTCCCAGCCCTTCCTCCCACCCAGCAACCAGGAGAGGGTCAACAACAAGCCAATGGGGTAACAGGGGGGGTGTGACAACTGCGTGACGAGCATGTAGGGGTTCCAATAAGGAAGGGAGGGAGGAAGGGACCCGGGGACCAGCCTATCACCCGAGACCCTGGGTAGAACTTTCTAGGTGAAAGGGAGGGGCCTCAGAGTAATGGACAGGCCCCACGGAGGGGTCACGGGAATGACTCAGCGGGTTTTACATATGATATGGGTGGAGGGAGGGAAGATTGACAGGTGGAAGGAGGAGGAGAGCAGGACCATGTTATCCTGGGGGGTACAGAACCAACCATTACAGAAAAAGGTAGGAAACCTAAAAATACAACCCAACACTAGGCTGGCAAGTTTTCTTTCCCAGGAAAAAGTGGCATTGTTTGTGTTTAGGGGTCTGTGGCCCTGAGGGGGTGGCCGCCTCCAAAAAATCTGAATGGAGAAGGATGTGTCCCAGACCCAAGCTGCCCCCACCTCAAATTACTGCTGCCCTGACAGTCCCAAGGGAACCCTGCAAACTGACACCAGGAACCGGGGGTACTGAATTTGCTTTCACAAGGTAGATATCCCTCATTCATGACCAGGGCCCTGCACCCGCCCTGGGGTGTCAGGCTCTGCGTGGCCTTTTGCCTCCTTTATCTCCAAATGGCGCAGGATTTCTCCCAGACCAAATCTGCCACCCCCAAGTACTCTGAGGGTTTTTTTTTTGGTCCTGAATGCCTCTTGCAAACAGACAGTACAAAGCTTGGGTCTTGATTTTTTTCTGTGCTCTGTATCTTGTCGAGAAAGCTGCCGGCATGTGATCCTAACCACAGCTACTTCGCTGGGCCCAGAAATCACAACCTTCAGACCAGCAGCGTGGGACCTGACCTACTGGCCCTCCACTGGCACCTTCCCAAAGCATTACACTGCATTCCAGTAATACGCCACATTTTCAGTGGGCATCCTGTCTGACCCTCATCCTGACCCTAAAAATGCACCAAGGAATTCTAAAATAGCCATTAGGAAGGTGTAACAATACTCTAAAAGACACCAGAATGTCCTAAAAAGCCTTCAAAAATCCCCTAAATATTCCTAATAGTCCTGCAAAAAAACTCAAGGAAGCCTGCTCAGCCTCCAAACCCTTCCTGTTGCTCTCTAGCCCACAGATGTCATCCCTACCTTTTTGCAGTGGGTCCTGCTCTCCTCTGAGGGTTCTGTCATTGTCTTGGTGTGAGGGTCGCTGCCTTGTCCCATCGGGAAGGTTCCAGTGTGGTCTTGCTGTTAGGCTTGCTGTGTTGTGCTGCTGTTGTTAGGGGTGAAAAGGGAAAAGGCGGCTTAGGGTGATGTTAGGGCTGGGGTGAGGGGTAGTGCACCTGTACCCTAACTTGCCTCCTGAGCTGTACCCTGTAGCCCTGATCTCCACTGGACTGTCCAGCCTTCAAGCCCTCTCCCTTTACCCCTCAACCCCTCCCTCTGCCCTCTAGCCCTCAGGCTCTGTGTCACCCTCGAGCCCCCCCTTTGCCCCTCAAGCCTCCTCTCAGCTACATCTCAGCTCCTGTGTGTCACCCTTAATGCCTCTCTTTTGCCCCTCAGCCCCCAGCTTCTCTGTGTCACCCTGCAGCTGCCCCCGCCCCCCTCAGCATTTCTCTGTGTCACCCACTGTCCCCTCCCCCTGTTCCTCCCTCAGCTCCCAGCCTCTGTCACTCTCAAGCCCCCACAGTGCCCCTCAGGCTGCCCCTCAGCCTCTAAGCCCTGAAAAGACCCTAAAAAAACATTAAAAATGCCTTAAAAAACCCATCATCTACAAAATGTCTTAAAACCCCCACAAAAACATAAAAATAGCCTCAGAATACCCTTAAAATACAATAAAAATACCCTACTTTAAAAAAACCTTAAAACACCCCTAAAAATCCCCAAAGAATCTTTAAAAAATCCCTAAATAGTCTCAAAAGAGCTCTAAAAATAACCCAAAAATCCTTAAAATACCCTGATAAGACCCTAAAAAACCCTAAAACTTCCCTCAAAAAACCTAAAAATACCCTAGTTCTAAGTGTCCTCCACAAACCCCAAAAGTCCTAAAAAAGCACTAAAAATTTTTAAATAGTCCTAAAAAGCCCCAAGAACACCCCCGAAAGAAAAAACCATAAAAATTCTAATTAGTACTAAGAAAGCCCTTAACATACCTTAAAAAAATCTTTTAAAAGCCCTGAAAAAGCCCTCAAAGTACCCTAAACATTCCCAGAAAGTTACTAAAAACCTCCTGTGAGAAAAACCCTCAAATATCCTTGTCGCTGTCGAGGCAGGATGGAAATGAGAAGACTCACTCAGAAGGCTGCTGAGAGTAAAACTCCAATTTATTCAAAATACACTGCTCTTTTATACAGAGCTTTGCAAAGGCCAAATCCATTGGTTCTGAAGTGAAAACCAGCTACAGCATTGGTTCAGAGTGCTTGACACACAGTGATATAACTTAACTATAAACAATGTGAAAAATAAGAAAGATAAATAATTAGTTACATTCTCTCCAGCTCTTTCTCAGGCGTCTGCCTGGCTAGAAACTCTCAGTTTCTTTCTTTGACTGAATCTGAGTCCCACATATCCTTTAAAAGCACTAAAAAAAAACCCACTAAAAAAGTGCTCAGTCCCCAGCCTCTATCAGTCACTCTCTAGCCAGCAAACATCATCCCTACCTTTTAATTAGGGTCACTGCCTGCAGCGGCTGGGAGGGTTCTGGGGCTGTCCCAGCATTAGGGTCACTGCCTGCAGCTGCTGTTGGGGAAAACTGGTGTTCTAGGGGTACTGTTTAGGGTGAGTTTAGGGCTGGGGTGAGGGCTGCTGCTGTACCCTAACCCTTCCTGGTACCCTCTGTCCTGTCCTTTGTACCCCTAACCCTCAGTGTCAGCTCTCCACCTGTGCAGCCCACAGATGTCATCCCTGCCTGTTTTATTTCAGTGTTGTCCTGCTGCCAGGGCCACACTATCCCCACAGGTTCAGGCTCCCATGTGGTGATGCAGGGAGTCACAGGTGGGCGATGCGGGGAGTAAGGGATGGGGCAGGGGCAGGATGGGGAGGGGTGAAGGGTGGAGAGAGAGTAGGGCAGGGTGAGCTGGAAGTCCACGTGAGGGGTGGAGAAAGGAACAGAGAAGAACAGGGTTGAGGGGAGGAAGTGAGAGAAGGAAGGGGCACCCCATATCTCCCTGACCAAAGCTGCAGCAAAATACAATTCTGGCTGCCGGGGCAATGCCAAACACCTGCTGCAAACTGACATCAGGAACCTGGGCTGGCGAGTTTTCCTTCCCAGGGAAAAGGGCCACTGTTTGTGCTCAGGGGCCTGTGGCCCTGAGAGGGCGGCCGCCTACAAAAAATCTGAACAGCAAAGGATGTGTCCCAGAAAGATTTATCCCTTTCTCTCAGTCTACTCACGTTGTCTCCAGCCCTCTGAGCCAGCCACCACCTGTTTTGGTTGGAAAGGAGCAGCAGAAGGGTCTCTGACTGGCATGCTAATTGCACAGCAGGGCCGCAGGATGTCTTAGAGCAGCTCAGGGTGTCTGTAAGCTGGATGCAGGTCTCAAAGGGCCATCAGCTGAGGTCTACAGGGCACCAGTAAGCACTGGACAGAGGGGGAAGATGATGGAGTCTGTCTGCCTTAAAAGCAAACACCTCTCACAGCAAAATTACTGAGAAGTGGATTTTCAGGCACGAAGGGAGAGAAGCAAGAAAATTAACAACAGTAAATGGCCCAAAGGTTCTGTTCTGTCTCAGTTTTTTTTTTTCCCATTTAATGCTTCCTACTTCAAACGTATATGACATTATTATATCCTCTATGGTTTTTTTTTAAGGCGTATGGATACTATGAGCTAGATCCCTGAGGAGTAGTCAGCCTCACATGGCATGTTTTAGAATCTGACTTTCAAGTGTCATATACTAGCCCTGAGTTAGATGTGAAGGACCCAGAACATTCTTAGCAGAAATCCAACAAGGTCAACAAAAAGTAGTAAGTGTATGGAGACCAATGTCTCTGAAGGATTTAAATACTTAATCCCAGCCTACAGCAAGAAAGTTCATTCTCTTGGTATTTACTAACTACCTTGAATCACAGCTGGGCTCACAATTTTCAAAGAGGGGGCCTAGCCAGGATTTCAGTTTTATCCAATAGCTCAGTGGTTAGTTTGAGGACACATAAAGAGCCATAATTCCTCTTGTTGAAGCTGCTTTACTTCACTGAGAATAATTAAATATTTATTAGGCAAAAGAGAGAGCAATACTTTATTGCCTAACATTTGAGGCACTCAGCTACAAGAAAGAGGCCTCAGTGCCTGTGTCGATAAAGTTTTAAGTATTCTGTATTAAGTAATCATGAGGGCAGGGACTGGGATTCAATCATCTCTTTACTTTGGTGGGAGATCTAACCACTAAGCAGTATTATAACACTAGGTTTTACATTCTTGGTTTCTTCCTTGTACTTTCTCTGTTTTAGCAAATATTTTGCTACACTATGCACATTGGAAAAGTACAGTAAGAATGGATGTTGAATGCCCTTGTTCTAGAAAGCAAACTGCACCTAGAGTTAAAAGGCTCTTGGAAGATTTGAAATACCTGTTAAAAAGACAGAGGCATGAAGAAAAGAGATAGTGTCTTCCATGTCGCAGTTCAGCTCTTTAGCTGGTAAGTAAAAAGACATGAAGAGTGATGGCAGACCCCTGGCCATATTTCTTTTTTTGGCCCATCCAATATGTCTATACTCAGAGTATTTTCTGGATTGGATTTTGAATGCAAGCTAAGGGATGGAGTATCTTTTTTGAGAAATACAATCCTCAGACATCAGCCCTCCTAGTTTCAATAATTTAACTATTTAGCAAATATAATCTATTAAAACCCATGGACTTAGAGATTTTATATGCCTCCAGGCAAAGACGCATCTAAATGAGGACTTTGAGTGCCTATATTTGGGATTCAAACACCTAAATATTCCTGGGGATCCACTGTATACACAATATTTGAGCATAAATGTTTGGTAGATACACTTTTGCTTGCTTGACTTCAGTGTATTTTCTTTGCTTGACTTTAATATACTTTATCTTTCAAAGCTATCTGGTTTTGTCAGATCATTTCTGGGAGCCAAAGACCAAATAGCTGTTTTTAATTCTGTGACTAGGTAAAAAAATAGCTTGAGGAAAATGATAGGTTGTCCTGCTTAGTACTTGGAGTGTTGACTTAGCAATATGATTTCACTTGTTATTATTTTGACAATCTTTGCTCAGCTTCCGTAGCAAGTGTAAATCACCTTCTGTAATGGTCTTCCAGCCTAAAAATTTTGAGTTACTGTGATAATGTATTTCATAAAGGAAGAGACATTTTCAGCTTGAACAGGGTGATTGTACAAGGTTGGAAGCACTGTAGAAAATCAGTGTACTTCTAATTTCATCAGAGCTATTTTCATTGGGCTTTTAAAAAATTGATGCTTTATTTTAAGGATGAGCTAGCACACATCTAGCAAGTCCATACCCTAACTCTGTTTTGATTAGAAATAGATTTGGACAGTGCATTGGACTATCATTCAACTGCCCTTGTGTTTGCACCAATCAGCTCAGCTCTTGTACAAAGAACCCATCATCTAAGTGAGAAAAAAAGGGCATCAGGGAAATTCACAGATACAAAATAAGCTGATATAACCAGTTTTATGTGAATATAAGGATCTGCCTACATGGTTAAGTGGAACCAAAATAACAAAATGGCTCACGTATTATACTCACAGTTATGGTGGTTCAGATCTTCATGAATGCTATAATTTTAGAACAACTTTTCTCAGTTTTGAAATAACTTAGATTTTAAAAGTGCATTTTTAAGAAAGAGGGCAATCTTTTTCTGAATAAAAGCACTCACAAACAGTCAAAGTCCAGCATTCAAACAAGGCCAAATTAGTTTCTTATATATTTGGCATTAGCTGTTTATACAAATTTAAAAGGACACATTGAGTACAGTAATCAAAAAAGGCTGCTCCTCAAAGATCTCCAGCAGTCCTCTGCCTTTGGACTGACAGTGTCTATACTCTATAAAGTGGTCCTCTAACTGGAATGTTTGAAAAGTGAAATGGACCCAAAAAAATAGTTCAGATAACACTAAAATATCACTGATAGTAAAGTTGGAATATGCAAGTAGGTTTTTAAAAGCAGAATATGATCTATTGATGGGTAAGCCCAAAACCCCAAAATATTTGAGCTATTTTTCATTTTGCGATGAAATAGAAACTTAACAAATATCTGTATTTTAAAACCACTTTATTTCTGCTTGCTGTGTACTTAGAGATTTCAAATAAATCTTTCTTGGTTTTGAAAAATTTCTTGGATGGCTGAGATGAAATGGGTGTGGACTTTGGCCATTAATCATAGAGTTCAGTTTTTTCATCAGAGCATCTTTTCATACAAATATTTGAGCTGAATAAGCCTGTGAAGCAAAAGGAATTTGAAGCTGACTAAAAATATTTCCTATTTCAATGAAGTGCATTTCTCTTGCCTGGTTACTCATACTACAAATGAATCACCATTTCTTAGGGCAATTGAGATCGGACTTTCTTCTTTAAACAAGAAAAAAAAAAAAGTCCCAAATATTCTCCTGTAAAAAGTCTCTTTTGGTGGGGGGAAGTCCTCATGCTGTATATGCCACAGAGCAGCAACAGAGAGATACAACCTGGGTTCACTAACCTCAGCAAACACTGCCTTGCCTGAGCTTGCACCTGCAGCCATATCAAGTTACTCTCAGGAAAATACCTTCCTAACTTTAGGAATGTGCATGTTTTCCTCTGTCTGCTACAGAACTTGCGTATATGTTAATGAGCTTCTTTGTACAGAGATGATTTCCTGAAATAGGAACAAAGTCTGTTATCAGGAGTTAGAAGTTCCACAAGTTCCAGCTCTTCACAACCTTGAAAATGTTACAATAGGCACTTGTTACAATCCCCAGGCTTCTTCTTCTTTAATGAATCAAACAGACCCTATAGCTCAGAAAAGTGAGGACGCTCTACAGTTGGAGGAACTACCTTCCAGGGGTGGGGGCAAGAGGCTGAATGCTTCAGATAATTCAAGGTATGACAGCAACTGTTATAAAAATGGTGTATGTGGTTAACCCAATACTATGTGTCAAATTCCATCCTAGTCAAGTACAAGAATTACAGCATAGTCAAGGCTCAACCAGGCAATTTGCGACCTGTCCTTGGTCTTAGCTGGCACTTGTGTCATCTTCTATAATAAGTGGGGACAACCCTCCTTAGAGCAGTGAATGCTTTTATTAATTGAGAAACAAGTGCTTTTGTAGAAAACTGCAATAGAAATATCTCCAAGGAAACAATAGGTTTGGTTCCTATTTGCACAGCATATCTTGGAGCTGAGTCTGTTTGGTGACTGATAATGGTTATCACAGCTATCAGCTGTAGAGAGGGATTGGGACATCCTTCCTGCTCCATTTAGCAGCTCAAAAGAATTATGATGCTCCTGGGCAGTACTGCAAGCCATAGGGAGAACCATGGACACGGGTTGATTACTTCATAAGGAACTTTATTCACTCACCTGCTGAAAGTCCTGCTTGCTGAAAAGTCAGAGGGACCATAAGATGTTTAGTGTAATGAATAAATTAAGACTCTGCAATAAACTGCGGGCTCTACCTGGAGACATGGAAAGGAGGAAGTCCTAGGGACTCTTCTCCCTTTCCTGTCAAATGGTGGAACAACTATACAGAGGCACCTGCATGGGCTGTGCAAGCAAAGGTACAACTTGCTGATGTATGAGGGAGATGTGTTATCAAGTTAGGACTTCATCTGACAAAGTATTTTACCACAAAGAAAATCCCTACATGGATCCTGGTATATAAGAGAGCAGGTGGAAATATCACTGAACTTACATGGTTGCTTCCATGTCAAGCATATACTTCTTGAATTGTGTGTATTTTCACCTTGAAATATTTATCTTGGTGCATTTTAAAACTGTACATAGACAAGTTTTAACCAGAACACCAACATATAGTAATAAGCTACATTTTTTTGGGGTTTGTTTTGGAAGCTGTTGGTGTTTGCCAGCTTAAAAGTGTCTCTTCTTTTAGTAGATGTTGAGGTACTTCTTTATACTGCCATGCTAATTTCCATTTTGGGGCACTGAAAGTTGTGGTTCATAGTAATGTTTTGAAACTTTCAATTAGATTTTCAGATATAACTAGGCCTAGGGGTAAACTCAGGAAGAAGTATGTTTTAAAGACCTTCACACCCCAAGATTGCAATACTTTGTGATAATTCAGGTTTTTAAAAACTGATATAACCCCCCCCAAAAAACAGACTTGAATGTATCTAATACAATAGAGAACCAAGTAGCATTACTGCTGCCAGCTGTGAGACTCAAGTATAAAAGTGATATGAGACTGCAGGCCCAAGGCAGTGGAAGTGGAAAAGCTTTGCAGATGTGGTGTGGTCATTTTCTGTTGATGCTGGTGGTCACGCTGTTATCACAGCACTGTTCTCACAGCTGTCAGTGGAGTGATGCTGGCAAAGCCTTTGCTGGGAGACATCTGCCTTGCTCTTCTAACTGGAGTTTAAAGGCTATGATGACAGCTGCACAGAAAGTGAAGAAAAACGGAAGACAATAGAAATCCTAAAGAAATATTGAAGATATAAATGGAAACAACTATGGTAACTACTGTCAAGATTCAGACCAGAATTTCAGAGGAGTTAGGAAATGCAGCTACAGAGATGCCATTTTTTATTTCAGTAACAATTCTGTAAGCCTGGGATTAGGTTAAGTGACTCTGTATTTATACTAATGCAATCAGAATCTGCCTAGGATCCCTCAAGCAAATTCTATTCACCTTCCTGGTCTATTTATTGCTCTTCACAGCAGCATGCCATGATCACACAATATACACATGACATTTTATGTCAATGCTAGAAGACCAGTTTTTATGAATGTCGAGAGAGGAGAGGTTGCTTTCAGTGTACTTTTATGTCAGTGCACCATTTTTCATTGAAAGTATAGCAATGATGCATTGATTTTGATCTCTAAGAAACATCCACTGTTCTGTCAGTTAGAAAAAAAGCTATTACAACATACAAAAAATGGTATTTTTGTTGAGAACATCAGGTCTATTTTTTCCCATTATTCCATATGTTAAACCTTACTTTCATGTCATTTAGTCCCAGTGGACAAGATTTGTAACTGGTATATATTTGTTCTAAAGGCTTGGAACATAACAAATACTTAAAGAACACATGCATAAGCTAGATGAACTCAGAGAAATACCAACCATTCTTCTAGACTGCCAAAATCATGAACAGACTGAGGCATTGCTCAAATATGACAACTGACAACACCTCACACGCCAAATTGAACAACCACCCTCCACACACACACTTACACACTTTTCAGGTGCAAGAGATGAAGTTGCAGCCCAAAGCTCAGATCTCTGCTGCAAGTGAATTGAGGTCACTTGAAAAAGCTCACTTCTCTCCACTGCCCTTACAGCTCAGCTATTAAAGAATTTGTACACAAGAGCATCCTTCCCTCTGTACTTGCTGCAGACTGGATGGTGCTGGAAAAGTGGACTTTTGAGGGACACACAACTTGAATTTGCATGACTTAGAACAGATGGAGGATAAGAACAGCCTGCTGTGCATGCGACATTACCTTACCTAAGAGTATGTGGCAACATGCCAAATGTGTGGGTGTCCTGGTCCTCAAATATAGGAGGAGAATGATTGCTACCTTTACAGGCATAATGCCTTGCTGTATTTTCATGTAAGGAAGACATTTGGATTGCTTCCTTTTTTGGGACTTGGGCTTGGTATACATGATGGTATACATGCCACGACAAAAAAAAGTTGCAGTCCTTCACAAAAAAAAAATTTTTTTCTAGGATTCCATAGTAGGTGTGGCTGAATACTTGCACAAAATAAACTATTCCATCACAAAGTGGACGTATGTGAAAGTATGCAAAAACACAGGGAAAAAAATGAGGAAAATGAGAGAGTTTGTACAGACTTCCCTTTTTAAAAAAAGAATGTAGAGTTTCCTTCAACAAAGTAATAATTAATAAATAAAATAGTGAAATAAAATAATAGAACTGTCATAAATCATAATCTCAGTACCAAATTAAGCAATAGCCAGTTCTTATGGTTATACCATTTTGGAGGCAAACATCTGTAATTTTTTTTTGTTTTTGAGCATCCACATCTTCCTACTGAGATCTGGCTTGGATTATTTCCAGAAAGTCCTTTACAGTTTCTGTTCCTGAAACACAGTGGTTTTGTTGTGGTGTTGTTCCTCTGTTTCTTGAGAGTACAGAGGGCCATGCTTGTGTTTTCTAGACCAGTTTTTCTCCTCATATCCGGGAGTCCACTCTGAAGAGCTGTGATAACTAAACTCAGGCAAAAGAAGAAGAGGATCCTGTTCCCTAGACATGAAAGTTCTTCATATTCTCAGTCTGCTCTTGACAGAGAGCCCTAATTGTGTCAAAAAATGTAACAATGAAGATGCTGCTATTTTCTCAGAATGATGCTTTGGTGCCTTAAATGTGGATTATTATTTGTGAACAGCTTCCCACTCCATGTTCACCTATGTTCTTCCAGAGACAGAGTCCCTGGGCTTCAGGTCAAGCCTTCATGAATAAACTCATGCTCATCTTGAGTTTGTTTATCTCCAGGGAACAGCAACAACAGCAACAGTATCAAGCAAGAAGAAAAGTAGAAGTCCCCAGCAAAGATGAGAAATCTTGACAGTATTAATTGAGAAATGGAAAACTGAGTAAGAAACACTACATATACTGTAGCAATGACTAATCATTAGAGGATGATTCAAGACCCCTGAACACCATATCAGAGGTGTTATTGAACTGCTAGATGCAAGGTCAGTCTTCCACAGAAAAGAAGAAACAAATGAGTTAACTTTAGAGAAAAATTCTTGTGAGCAATAAGACCTTTTCTTTTTGAAAGGAAAATTCCATGCTTCCCTTTCTGCTTGGCCTGCCGTAGTGGATATACTTTTGGAGTACAGTATGTACAGTGCATAAGCAACTATTGCCATTCATGGTTGGCTTCCAAACCAGCAGTGCTTAAAAATATGAAATGCAAACTTGGCTCTTTCTCCTATCTTGGGTTTTGTTATTGTTTTTTGTCATTGTTGCTCTGAAAGAGTATGTGCTCACTTTCAAAAAAAAACCCCGAAAGATCTAATTTTAACTAAGTGGATGTATTTCTCCTTTATTCAATCAAAATGCTCTTCCTTTCCTTCTGATGTCAGCAGCAGACAGTAGGCACTTTCCTGTAAAGAAACAGCACTGTAGCTGACTGTGTCTTCTCCTCAACATATTAAATATAATCTCAGACCACTCTTGGAGAAATACCAGAAGAAACAGCTCTACTAGCACAAATACAGTAACTATTCTGCCCAGGCTCTGTGTGAAACCGGCTCTTGAAAACGTAATTCAACTGAGTGACAAGGAAGGATCAGCCTGAGAACTTCACATTTATCATGAGCAATCATCAATCTTAATTAGCAAAATATTTCATTATCCACTATTTCTTCCCAAAACAGAGTAGCTTGTTGGAATTAAAAGACATGGCTGTAGATATTGTTTGTATTATTTCAGTATCTACATGTGCTGGTGGCAGAATGAGACACTCAAGAGGGATAGCAGTAAAAACTTTCAGTGTGAATGAAGATGATCATTACTCAGAGCCAAGCAGCAGGTCAGTATGCCCTTGGACATGGATAACGCTAACAATGTGGAAATATTCACGAATGGTCAGAACAGATGTGAACGTGTAAGGAAATCGCTCTCAGAAAACACAGGGACAGGATGACAGCAGGGAAGCTCAAGGGAAGACCTCTTCACATGCAAATGTGAAGAGCTGTAGCTGCCTCTTCCTGTAGCTGCACTCTCCTGTGCCAACAGAGTCACTAATAATGTGGCTGCAGTTTAGGTGAGTCATACCTAAGAAGAGGAGAGACCAAGGTTTTTCAACCTTTATGCCGATGTATAATTATAAATGTGTGTCTATACAGCAACATTTTGGATTGTTTTAGTTATTCAGTATTCATAGAGAAGTATAGAATAATTGAAGCAGGTATAAGAACCCAAAAGAATCTATCAGAAGGAAATACATGTGTCAAGCTCACTTCATGAATATATAAAAGCCCATATGGTCTCCTACTAGCAACAAAGACAGGAAGTCCAGAGTCTCATTTATTTCTTCAGACCTAAGTTAATTTGTCTTCTGGGCACTCAACCAATGAATATCCCTCAATCACTCATTCTTGCAGGCATGACCTCTTGCTAACAAAAATGATCACATCATGGAAACGAAACCTTTCCTAGTATTTTACACTATGTAATTAAGAAGGGTGGACAACTAGTGTTCTCTGCTTTGTCAAAAGCCTTTAGAAGAAAAGAGAAAACTTATAGGACACATCACTACAGATCATTGGCCAAAACTGAGTTCATACCAGCCTGGCCTTCCCTTGGATGAGACCAGTGGAGGCTTGCCGATTAAAGCCCTCTTGCCATCCTAGGCTTGGGAAAATGTATTGCAAGAGGAAACGTGTCAACGATGTTAAATACAGTTTTGCTCATACTGCAGAAAACAACAGTAATGCATAAAACTGTGTCTGCTTGTCAGAATTACCCTGTGAGCTGGCTGAAGAGATCCATGAATAAAAGTACTGTTCCCCTTTTTGTTCCTCCTTGAAGCTTGACTAGGGCATGGCTGAAAACACATATGTTCTTTCTCACAGTGGGGAAAATGCCTCATGTCTAAAATGTTCAGACAACAGTCTCTTGTCTGTTCCGTACTTATTAGTTGCTTGACTCTAATAAAGTTGTTATTAAAACAACCCAGTTAAATATCTTTCATGTTGTATTGACTTCATGTCAAATAATGTTTATATAAATAATCTTTGAGGCATGGGAAACTTGCAGGATGTTTTCACAAAGTCCTTGTAGTGTTTGTCTCAGGAATTGTGAAGACACATGATGACTACAATAAATTCTAAATAAAAGGCAAATTCATGAAAAAGAAAGTTGGGGTTCTTCAGAAATATTTTGCACTTTATTTGTATCAGGATTTGAGCACACTTCATCTATTCCTGTCTTTAATCAGAAATCCTGTGCTCTCTGATACCTGAGTTTCTTCAGTTTTCATTATTAACAATTCTACCCGCCAGAGATTTTCCTATTTTCTTCAGAATTTCTCATTTTTCTTACCTTGCAAAGTTCTTCCTGAAAGACTTCAACAAATCAAATACTTGCCAGCAACTTCTTTTTATCTTCATTTTAAAAACCTGTCACTTCTGTTTCTGTAGACAGATATTTTAAACTAGTCTAGAAGAGTGATTTATAAGCTTAGAGACTGCTTTATTTGACCTCCTTCACCTTGAAAGGACACGTAAAAGGAAACAGAGATTCATCTTCTGCCATTTCATGAGCTCCCAAGATCCTTTTCATTGAGAACAGGACATGATCATTTATCCTGAGTAAATTATTGCAGGTTGCACATGCTCTATTACCTCTATAATATATTGTGTTTTAACTTATGTTTTTCTCAAAATGCATTAATGTTAGATGCAGTATCTGGTAAAAACCTTCATTTTTTCCTCCTTTGATGACTTTCCAAAGCATCAATACTTGCTTCTGCCTTCATAATATTTTACTTTGTCACTCAAATGGCCAAATAAGCTAAAATAAAAGTACCTAATTTTTCTTTCAGCCTGACAATCTAGATGGAAATTATGCAATGGTGGAAAGGCAGTTCAGAAATTTTGATAAATATATCTCTAATATCTCATGGCATCAGTGGCAACAACAGTCAGATGCAATGAGTCATGCTGTGTTCATTTCAATGGAATATATGAGACTTCAGTCATAGGTGTTAATGTGTTCGCCCCAATGTGAAGTGTTAAACCATTTAACATTGTTTGTGGTTTCAAGTACAGAAAGTTTAGCCTGTTCAGTCACATGCCAACTGCACTAGAAATTCATGCCAGATCTGGAAAGTATATTGATTAATATGTACAAAAACAAAACACAAAGCATTTGGAAATTGAAACCAAGTGGTTAAACATGACCAACTTAATCAAAATCTCTCCTAGATTTCCTAGACACAGGTTATTAATTTAGAATCCATTATGCTATCCAGAAGTCCTTCTTAGCACAGCAAGAAAGGCTTCGTTTTCTTATTTATCTCTGGGATCACAACTGTAGGAGTAAAGATTGATTTGCTGCTTTTGATAATAAATATAGACAGGAAAAGCAGAAAGGATAGGAGAATGGAAAGCAAGGGTGGTGTAGCTCTTGCTGAGCTTTTAAGGCTATAAAATAACTGTATAGTCTTGGAAAACAGTTTGGAGTAGCCAGTCACCCCTGGTAACTGCTGGCCAGGAGCACAATTCCCACCTGCATGGGATATTCCCTACATGGCCAAGTCAGATCTCCTTCCTTCCAGTCATCATCCTGCATTGTTAGAGCAGCACAAACTGACTCAAAGGGTGGTTGAAAGCTGAATGGAAATACATGAGATCAAAAAATATAACTAGGGGGAAGAAAGAGGCTTCAAGAACATGGAAAGTCAGGCAGGACATCCTTTTATTTTTTTTTTTTTATTTTTTTTTTTAGCTTTTTTATTGGGAAGAGCCAACAGTCTTGTTTGATAGCCTGCGTCTGGTGGAAATTACTCAGTGGGGGAAAAAATTAACCAGTGTTCTTTCCTCAGGAAGTTCTTCAGAAACCTCTTCCACCATAATGGTTCCTGCTATTTTGCTTTTAGAAGGTTCAACAGTGAGGTGATGTGAGACAAAAAACCCATCCTTTCTCTTCTTCATTCACCTGTTTGGGTCCACTAATTTTTGGGTCTACTTTACTCTTTTCTTACCTGCCATATCATCATATCACCCTTGATCCATAGGGGAAGACCTCTCTAAATGTATGATTGTTTTTCCAATTTCTTAACCCCTCTGCCACTTTTAACCCTTAGGGCTAATTGCAGCACTTCATGAACTCCTACTCATTTCTCAGAGATGATTTCACAATTACAGTAGGCATGCAGTCTCAAATTATCACACAGGTAGGGAGAAGTCAACAAGTAAGAAACAAATTTTGTTTCATTTCAACCAGGATACTTACTGGAATGTGAGGTTCCACTAGAGAAATTAGTCCCCTAATAAGGCAGAGGGGAAACAAAGGATTGTGGTCTAGCTGTCATGGCTAAATCTGTTTACATTTTAAGAAAGACTTAAAAATTTTCACCAACCACTATAAAGTTCAAACCAATCAAACCAGCCTTTTAGGCTGGTGACTCTTTCTCCATGGTAAATATGTCCAGTGTTGCATAACACATTCTCTCAGAGATGGCAGTTAGCCACCTGGAAGTCAGTCTTATGAAAGGTTTTCTTCCCTTTAATTATAAAAATATCCACATAAATTAATCCCTTGTCTATCATGCTGTTTCCACAATCCAGTTCAAACTGATTTATGAGTGAGTATATGAAAACATTTGTACTATAGTCAATATAGCTATAGTTGATTTTACAGTATCCAGTGCTGCATTTTTTGCAGTTTAGGTACCAGAATCATTACTTTGATCTGATTTACATTGATGACATTTAGGGCTGTCACTCCTATGATAAAGAAACTTGTCATTGCCAGCTATTTAATTTTGTAAAGACATTACCCCAAATTTATTAGTAATGGGTCTTAAATGGCAATTCAGTCTTAAATTATGGGGGCAGTGAACACCCTTGAAACAGGCTTACATTTATATCTCAGATCTTGCAATTGGGCAAACTAGGAATACTCACAGGGAGAGCTGTAGTTGTTCAGCTGAGCTTTGCAGCTGCTTCCTTCAACTACAACCAGCAGACGGAAATATTCAAATTTCCATAACATAAAAAAATGAAAAGGACTGGATCTAGAAATAAGGCTGGGTTTTCCTCTTGCTTTAATGCATGGGTTTACATAGACACAGATCAGAGCTTGCTGTTGCCTGCAAGATTTTGCTATTGACTTCAGTAGCTGTATGGTTGGTCTTCTCTACACTAGGGGGTGATTGACTAGTTATTTAATTAACTAGTTTAAGCAGCATTAACAATAATCTCAGCAGTACCCAATGGATTTTCTGCTTTAAATATACTGTGCACTTCTCTATTTATAGTAAACACCAGCAGCAGGATTCATCTGTCCAAATATAGATTCTGCATTGTAGGTGTCTGTCTCTGAGTTAACTGTCTAGGCTCCCTTTATAGTCAAGGGAACAGGCCTTCTGAGGGCAGAGCTGCTCTCATCCCATTTCCGATGTCTGAAATAGATTAAATGAATCACCTCAATTTAGGAGATAGAGTAGGAAGGCCTATTTCTGTTCATTCACTCTGGAGGGAGTCTTGACAACTGGCAATAGTATAGATGCCTACCCTGTGGAGGCTACAAGACAGAAGGATACTTCCTGTCCTAAAGTGGTACCAAGAAGACTGTGGCCATCCAGCAGCCACTATGTTCCCTCAGATGAATAATTTATCACCTTGCTGCTTTTCCATAGTGTTAGCCTCTATCTCCTGCAGGATTCATTGGGAAGCAGGGTATATTGGACAATGGTATTTCAGACCCACCCTTCTTGCTGGCTTTCACTCTTCTTCCCATAGTTTCAACTCAATGGACTCATTTTACTGACAAGGAGGTGATGAGCTATTGAAATTAAACAGTGCTGCTGTGTAGCTGGTTGGAGAGCATTGTTGAGCAATGTAACATGCTCTTATCCTTTGTCCCAGAGGACTGAGCAAGGTTTTGTGAGGCAATCCTATTTACTGCTGATGCCAATGCCAGGAAATGAACAATCTGTGTTAGTTTTTGACTTCTAAAAACAATGGTCTGGATGCAATGCCCTCCGAAGTTACCAGGAGTATTGTTCTTCTTTTGTTTTCCAAGGGCATGGGGTCAGGCTCAACACTAGGAGTTTATTTTGCTTTGTTTCTACACTTAATGAGAAATAAAAGTTAAAAACAGGTGTAGTTGTGATTATGAGCAGTTGGTCTTTACAGCGAAAGGAGAATGTGATTTTTAAACAAACAACAATCAACTTTCCTATTTAAAATGTTCTTATACTAATTGGATATGGAATTTTTTATCACAAACACCCTAGTTTAAGGATGATATAGATTATTGGCCTCTGCATTGTAAAATTTGGACATACAACAGTTTTGTTATGAAGTTCTTTTATGATTTTTAAGAGGAATTTCCCAAATATTGTATTGCTAATCATTCATTTGTATAGCAGTACTTTAAATCTTTCATGTAAATACTGATAAGGCTTCTAATATTCGTGTTCACCTTTCCTCAGTTTTCCTTTTCCCCATGTGAAACCTCCCTCTGAGGACCATGCATAACCCACAGTATATTTATGTATGGGATATGATGCACAGGCTCCTGCTCTCACTCAGAGTCAGGGAAAACTACTGCTACCCAAATCCAATCACCAATATTTGTAAAATGTTAGTTATCCTCAAAAGATGTTTATGTAGTTTAGAAGCAAGAAATTAAATTGTAAAATAACATAATTGACTTATTCATGATTGTATAGACCCAAGAACTGTCTTCCCTGAGGTTATGTCTCATTCCCTTAGGCAGAGAACTTTATACCCTCTACACTATGCACATCTACATCCATTTATGGTTACGTTCATTGACGACACTCTCAACCTGTGATATAGCTGACTTGCAGGAAGGATTGGTTTGCAGGGACTCTAATCCATAGGGACAAGAACCTCTTCAGCCAATTAGATGGTCTTGGCAGCACTGAGGCTGAGCACAATGCTGCGGCTGCGCACCTTTTGTGCAGATGGCACAACTGCCTGCTAGGGTTTGGACTGTGCCTGCCACACGACTCACACATTTGTTCATAATGTCCTGAGGTTACAGGAAGTGGATGGGTCTAACTGGCAGTAAGCTCTCCTTCAAGAGGCTTTCTTATGTATGAAAACATATACAACATTCTAATAATCTAACATCATTCTTGGTATCTTTCAACACCTTTATTGTAACCCGGAGGGGATATGGAGTAAACTCTCATCAAGTTTGCAGATGACACTGAACAGGGGGAACCAGTTGATGCACTTCAGGGCAGAGCTGCCAACCAGACTGACCTAGATAAGCTGGAGGAACAGGTCAACCATAACCTTGTGAAATTTAGCAAGGGGAAAAGGAAAGTCCTGCACCTGAGAAGGTATAATCCTGGCAATGATACAGGCTGGGTACTAGCTAGCTGCAGAGCAGCTAGTTAAGAAGGACCTGGGAATCATGGGGCCAGTCAGGATGAGCTAGCAGTCTGCCTGGCAGTAGGGAAAACCAACAGCATCTTGTGCTGTTTCAGCAGAAGCATGGACAGGAAAGTGATAATCTCCCTTTACTCAGTATTTGTCAGACAACATCTAAAATATTGTGTACAGATTTGGATTCCCCAATGCAATAAATCCACTATCATACTGAAGCATATCCAGTAAAGGGCTACCAAGATGTTCTAGGCTTTGGAGCACTTGTCTGGTTGCAAGAGAGTAGAGGATGTGGTGATCAGCCTGGAGAAGAAACAGCTTTTGATGCAGACTGCCAGTATATGCAAGGAGGTGGCTCTAGGATCTTCACTGCAGCGAATGGTGGGACGATGACAGACAATGGGCATAAACTGAGGCAAGATATATTCAAGGTGAATATAAGGAAAAACATTTCCCTATGTTAGACAGAAAAACAGCTTAGCAGAGAGACAGAGCAGTCACCATCCTTGGAGCTTTTCAAGACCTAACTGAATAAACTCCAGAGTAACCTTGGGCTTAACTTACGGGTACAAGAGACACAAGGCTACTTCCAACTTGAATTATACTACAGTCTTATGGAACAGAGTTATCAGCAAAATATTTTGTCTGTGAAAAACCAAATAATATTTCCAAATCACAAACCTCAGAAAGGAGCGTAAGTGCATACTAATCTTACATCAGGCACATTACATGTCCTGCACAAAGTAGTTACTTCCTTTGTGTAACAATCTTTTCATTGGTCCTATCTTTAATTCCTTTGTTATCACCAGTCACTACTAACACAAGGAGTGAGACAGGAGTATGGACTGCCATACTGCTTATAATGGCTTTGGGTTGCACTACAGAGCACACAAAATTACTGTGTTTATGGAGAGACATTCTGGTCTCCGCCTCACTATGAAAACATGTGCTTTGCTTATGCAAAATCCTCACATGCATGAAGTTATTGACATTGCTGTATTTCTATCTAGTATTTCACAGTCAGGAGTGTGTGAAGGCGCACAGTGTGACACACCACACTGAATCTGGCACACTGAGAGGTATCTGAGATGCAACTGAGTTATTGTGCAAGTATATACCATCTGTGAAATAAATGGGAAGGCCTACATATCCATGGAAGGTTAACATATCCATGTAATGTTAACCAGACCAGAGGTCTGGAAATCTTAGCCAAACTGCCATATTTATCTTTTTCCACTTGGACAATAAAATAGAAAAAAATGACACAAAGACAAAGAGGATGGAGCAATGCAGATGTAGGGTATCCCTAGAACAAACGTGCAAGGTCATCTCTTTCCATGATAGCCCTTACAATTTTAAAACAGACCACTTCCGCTTCCCATGCTGAAGAAGTGTAACCACTGTCTTATCCAAGGATAAAAGAAAGTCATAGAACTACGGCTTTCATTTTCTGTTCCTTTTAGTCCTGGAATGGAACATATCTTGGTTTGGAAAGACAGGTGTCTGCTAAGGAAGGTAGGAGCCTCCCCTTATATGTAAAAATGTAGACCCCTTCCCTCTGAATTGTTAGAAATTTGAAATTAAGGGGGGCTCTCAGGCAAAATATGGGAGCAGGAACAACAATTCTTTATTAGGGAAGAAAATAAAAAGATAAAAAATGCAGTGAACCAAAACACTGACAGAGTCAATACAACCTGACACCCTGTTGGACAGGGTGTTGGTAGCAGTCTAAATGGTATTGTGTCTGCAGTCCTCTTGGAGTGTCGGGTGTGGTTCTGTTGGAGCAGTGATGCTGTAGAAAAAGGGTGCAGTCTTCCTCTGAAGACGCAGTGGAAGAGGCAGCTTTTCCTCAGTGCAGAAAAAGCTGTGTTGGTGGGCCAGAATCTCAGGACTGTATGCAGGTAGGAATGCTCGGCTTTTCTCCCCCCTGGATGGAGCATTTTACAATGGGATGTTATAGTTCTTATCAGTCATGCAGTGACATTCAATGGCCCATTATCAGTAGATGTCTCCCCAGAGGGAGGATTGATTGTGGAAGAGATAAGGAAAAAATGCCCACTTAATACAAGACAACTGCCATACAGATGGCAAATAGAATACATCTTGCTTTTCAATCTGGGACATTACAACAGTGGGAATTAATTGAATCCATGTTGATGGGATGTTCCAATTTGAAATGCAGTCTCAGTACTATTTCTTGTCCTGGCTTTCCTGCATCAGCTTCTGCTGCCTGCTGCCAGGTGTCTCCTTTTTGAGATAGCTCTTGTTCTTCAGGGCTGGTGGGAAGCATCACTGTAGAGCAGATTGATTTCCTGGTCCCAGAGCAGACCCAGCATCTTATGCTTAAAAGGCTTTCTTTGGCTTTCAGCACAGCATTCTCCCACAGGGTCAATGCTCTGTTGGTTCAAAAAGTAAAAAGGGCAGTGATAAAACTGATGATTGTTTTGCAGCTTGTTTTCTTTATTCAGGTCTTGCTTACACTCTGACTCCCAGAAGCCGGTATGACAGTTGTGAACCAGAAGCCTCATCCCACCAGAAAAAAACAATTAAATAAAATAGGAGCAAAATGTGAAAGCAAATAAGTTCTCACTAGGTTCTCTAAAATGCTTTGGGCTTGTCTATGCATGGGGTTTTGTGCTGATCTAACAAAAATGAATTGGGGTTGCATCAATTTAATTAAACCATTGCAGAAGCTGTGTAATCAAATCCTTTGTTTTGATTAACACCTATGCGACTCAAACATCTGAGCAACAGCTACATAAAGAGCTCAAAGACATAAAAAATGACTCAAGCTCCAGTGCACTAATCTCAGTTTCAATTAAAGCCTAAGGAAGTATCAACTTCATGACCTATACTTCCCTGTAAAGAAAAGAGAAACAGTAGTGGATGTTCCTAAATTAAAGGAACTATTGCCTGCTAGGGAAAGGCTAAACCAAATCAAGTAACTTTTAGGTCTTCTTCCTTCATAAAGTACCACTAAATGTCAAAATCTTTGTATATATATATATGTATGTATTGCAAGCCACCTTTAAGAATAGAAGGAAAGAGTCTCCTTGACAATATTGTATGACTCCCTTGAGGATTTTGCAGCACTTCATTTTAGTAATCTGGAGTAATTTATTGATATCCAGTCATCTCTTTCAGAAATTTCCAGAGAAATTAACCCACTATTACTCACATTGTACATCTCTAGGGAGCAGTTTGGTTGATGCTTTTGTGTATAGTGACTCCTGCCATGCTCAACAGTGCCAGACTCGTGTAGACCATCAAAGCTTTCTGCATAATCAGCAAAAAGGGATTGTTTTCTAATTTTGCCAGTTGGCAGCTGACAGTGGCTCTAATGGTAAGCTGGCCACTCCTCCCCATTTCATTTTCCTCTGAGGATACAGAAAGGGAAAACTCAAAGAACCCATGAGCACTAAATTAGCTGAGGTGGAGGTTATCCGCTGATTTCTGATTGCAGCAAAAACAGACTGAATATGAGCGTGGTTAACTCATTAAAAATCAACAATGATAGATTCTGTTGATCTGCTATGTAAATGAGGATCGGGAGCCTTTATCTCTTACTTTCTTAAATACAGACTAACCAGAAACCTTCTTTGTGCTCCCCTGAGACTAAACTGGAAACTCAAGTATCTGGGACTGGCTCCAGCAAGAATATATACTGCCCTCCTTCACAGTTCTGTAGCTATTGCTTTGTCTGCACAAGCTCAGCTGGGCTGGAAGCATGCTGATTATCTCATCTCATTGAAAGCTGATTATTGCTGAGGTTGGGGGCATCCCTCCTTAGCTTGCTACTGCCTTCTGCTGCTGCAGCCCAGGTTGGAAGAGGTCAGCAGCCTGAAGAAATAGCTTAGCTCCACATTCACTAAACACAGAGTTGGTCACCTAGCTGGGCAGTGGATGAATAATTCCCTCCTGGTCCAGCTGCGCTCCCACTGCAAGCAGCAGCATCAGCTACAGCATGCACTGCTTTCTCTCTTAACCCAGCAGTTCACAAGGTAACACAGAATTCTTCAAAGCCTTATTCAATGATCTTCATCACCATCAATTCCATTGCTTTCAAGTTCGCAAGTATTTTTTTGACTCTTTCCTTGTACCCACAATGTTTGCTTGGTCACATCTGTGGTATCTTTTTAGGTATGATGGAGTTACTGAGGAATAAGTGTAGTCAGAACTGGCCTCTGTTACCATTATTTTGTTCTGACACGTATCCATTAACAAAGTTTGTGCAGTTTCCTGGCCCAGATCTCTTCTTCTGGCCCTGTTTTTGTTATTGTTGTGAGACATGATGTATGTATAAAAGTACCCTTGTTTCCACCAAAACCTTTATACTTTAGCCAAATTAGCGTTTCTTCAATGTATAACACCAATAATGCTTCAGCAATTTCAGTTACTTGCACCTTACAAGCACAAACACTTTTTGTTCTCTGGTTAACAAATACACTTCCCTTAAAGCCTTTGCACATATGTGCAAGCAGGCACATATGCAGACCTACATTGTCCTTCCAGTGGAAAGAAATTTTCTCTGTTCAGAGAAATTTTCTGTGTTTACTGAACAGACATCTTTAGGCTCTGTTATTACAATGCTCCATTATTTCTTTTGTTGCAGAATGGTAGGGCTGGCTGAGACTTAGGTAAGCTTCATTAAGCAACTCTTGCAGCATGCATAATCATTGTGATGGAAGTTATAGGAGTGTTTATGATATTCTTAAATGAATCAATTAAATTTGTGACTTAAAATGACTCACCATGGTTCTGCAGCATTCACTTCCCATCTGTCTGACCTTTGTTCTCTGCACAACCATGCTGTGTCTCCTTCCCATAAAATTCTGAACCAGATATATAACTGACAAGAATCTTGTATGACTTAGATCCATCACAAAGTGAGAGCGTGCCTCACAAAGTGAGCAAGATGTGTCACTGTGTTTTCCAAAACACACTCACAAATCATCTCTCCAAACCATACAGAGTATTATCCTTGGAAGTACTAGCATTAGTTATTCATCAAAACAGCTAGCACCAAAAGGTTATGTGTCTTCACAGCTCACTGGCTTTATCTACTCAGAGGAATATCTCATACAAAGCTCCTCTGCCATCCTGCCCATCAGTGTACATACCGTTGCACACAATAACGTGCACAAACACTCCTCACTCTATGGAGTTGTCACCTGTGTCTCTGGATGAGCAATGCCATGTTCTTAGTCACAGCTAGACATGGTGGGAGGGGCAGTGCTGCCATTCATTATGAATCCCTTCCCCCAGTGACCATCAAGGAAACCATGACTCACGGCCTACGCAAGCAGTGTGGAGCACTGTCTTCATAGCAGGAGCATTAATTCATCCCCTTCCTTCACCATCCGGAATGTGAAGAATGGTGATCCACTGCGGAGACAAATAAAGCCAGATTCAGCTGAGCAAGGTCAAATCAAGTTATTTGGGCTATGACTAAGGGCTTGAATAACAAGCAGAAATGTGTTGTTGACTGCACTTGTACAACACAGCAGGACCATGGCAGGAAGCTCTGAAAAGAGTCTGTGCTGCCAGTGTAATAATTAATTCCCTAAACTGCACTGTAATTCTGAGACAGTTGAGTAAGCATCTCAATATTTCCTATTGAAAGCAGAACAAATTTCCCAAGAACTTCTATGACAAGTTTTCCCATTTCCAGCACTTTTAAGGTACAAAAAATAAATATCACCATAGTGTGGTAGAAAAATAAAACAAAACCCACGGGAACATTTTATACCTCCATAATACTGGTAATAATTATTACTTCATTGATAATCCACAATCCTACATTCAATTACATCACTTTCCTTATAAATTAGGTAAGAAATTCATAGAGAATAACCTACCACCATTACAAAAACCCCTACTTCTGAATAAAAGAGACTGTTAACTTAAGTAATGACTATGAACACTCCATAATTATCATCATTTTGAGAATGCATGAGTTTAGCATTTTTAATATTACCCCTTCGCATTCTGACACTCACATTCTCTATATGCACAGTAGTAATAATGATGAGGACATTACAGTCCTACCTCCCTCTTTAGGAGAAATAGAAAATAGTCTGATTCCATGCTACTAAGAGCCAAGTGCCATGTCTGAAAACAATATTGGCTAAAAATAAATTAAGGAAAAAATCAGAAAAAAACAAAAATGCTTTTTTAGTTGTATGAGTTCCTTCATCTGTTTTTTAGCACAGACTCCATATGCAGTTGTTCTAGCATAAATGAGGATTAGCCAGGGGATGGACAAGATGCCACTGACAGAGATACCAGGAGTTGTTTATATGAGCACTGCTGCTGGGAATATGTATGTGCAACTACAAATAAATTCAGATTGTATTATTTATAAATGAACTGAATTTCTTGAAATGAAGTGGCTACAGAACACACATTACTCATCTCTTCTCTCATCAGTATAACACTAATACTTATTTCACAGACAGCAGCTCCTGGGCATTGCTCACAAAACAAGGGTGAAAACAAGCTGACTTGAAGGTCATACACTTTCATCTGCACCAAACCTCGCATGAGAAAGTCAGTAGTAATACAATGTATATCCTACAGGCTGAACATTTTCTAGCTCCCTGAGAAAGAAGCACTCTGAAAACATCTATAGCATTTTCATTGCTGGTACGTGTTGTAGCTATCAACCAAGGAAGATACTGCCTGCATGCTGCGTTATCAGAATATATGTGTATAGCTGTGCTGCTTCCTTATTGCTGGTCCTGCAGATTTCATCATTACTTTCAAGTGTATGATTAAAAATGCATTATATTGAGGCTGCAAATTAATCATTAAGTTTGAACTGCAGTCAGAAAACCCCTCCTAGTTTACAGTCACCTAACAGCTTGTTCTGCCAGGTATTTATTTCTTATACTGTTGAAGCCGTCTTTAAATGTCATCTAGGTACACCTTCAGAAAAAAAAAAAAAAAGATAAACATGCAGGGCCACTTGGAACTGTAGTGCCATGAAGACAGTTATGAATGACTGTTTTGGCAGACATGAATCCAAGACTACTTTTCCCAAAGGAAGCAAACACTGAAAACATGCACTTCGTCTGGCGCCCCTATGTATAAGTCAACAAGTTCCTATGATGATTCACTAAGACTTATATCTGATGATTCACTAAGATTTACATCATCATCATCACTGTTGTTATTTACACTGAGAGCTCTTCAGAGGAAGAATTACCTCTTGGTGTACACATGCACAGCATCTATCATGGCTGCCCCATCGGAACAAGAAATTGTATTAATTCTTGGTTAATATGCCTTTCTTATGGCACATTTCTGTGCTTATATGGGAAAAACAAGGGATGAGAGAGCAGGTACATTTCAGGTTGAATTCCATCAACAGCTCTTGAGAAACACATGAAAATAATTTGCATGCTTCTTCAGCATGATATAATTTCCACACATACTCGCACATCAGCAGGTCAGTAGCTGCCTAGTGCTGAAGTAGTCTCCATCTGAGCATCTTCATTGGGACCAGCCAATATCTGTTGGGAATCTGCCACTGATTAGTGCTTTTCATCTTACAACAAAAATGTCTCCTTCCTATTCCCAGAGAAAACATTCTCCATGTAACTTCTGACTTGGAACATGTCTGTCCGACCAGTCAGTACTTTGAACCAAACCAAAAAGCCACAATGTCACCATCCCCATACTGATTGAGCTATTTCTGAGCTGAGCTCGCATGGGTCTGAGTCAATGCTTCCAGAACAGCCTGCATTAGTTTGATGTTCCAGCTGACAGTACAGAAACTCCAGCAGATACCACTTTTTGTTCCTCACCATGCACAGACTAAAAGCTGAGCATTTTCCCCTGGCCTCCATTTTAAGAAAAGAAGTTGGCAATGGTGATGAAAATTTTCCTAGCAACTCAGCAGGAAATAATCTTTCCTTTCAGAGTTCCACAAGGCTCTGAAGGACTCTTCAAAATTTTCTGTAGCCTCAGAGATAAGTGCCCAAGGAGTAAAATTCTGCAGCTCTGCACAACAGAAGGACAGAAGGGGAACAGCAGATAAGTGAGACAGTCAGAATGGACATAGTGCATCATTAGCACTCACTCATGTGCTTTCCTGACCAGCCAGTTCCACAGAGTACAGAGATCAAGTGAACCATTAATTCTTCACAGCAGAATTAGAGATCACCTGCATTTTAAAGCACCACTTTAGTGAGAGATAGCTAACAAAACAAGAGCAAAATAAATACTGTATTATTACTGGTTGCAGTCTCCATTAGATTGAGCAATTTAGTAATCTACTGAAGTATTCTCCCATCCTTTTGTACTCTACATAGGAAAGAGTTGCAAACATAAATACTGGGACAGAGAGATATCGTACATAAAATATAACTTATTGGCACTGTACTTAGAGAATAATATCATGCCATAAATGCAGCTTAATGTATATTATTACTGGCAACAGGAATTTGCAACTGTGGAAAATGTCCTGATTCCACAAATTTATGACACCTGTGTACCATAAAGTTGACTACACCACACTCTACCATTTTATAGGTTTTCATTTCTTTTTCTATTAAGATTGTCTCACCTTATACAGCTTTCCGTCTACAGCAAGTCTCATAAATCTGGTTTCCACCCTACTAGTGAGTTCACAGCAGAGACACTTCCATGGTACCAAAGGGTATCAGAACTGGCTTATTTGCCTTAATTGTGTATTAACTTGCCCAAGTTTGTCCATTGTAATGTTTATTTTGCTGTCCTTTTTGCTGTAGTAAGGCAAATCCGCGTGTATGCTTAAAGAAAACAGACATAAAATATATGTATTTCATGTTATTTTGATGCTAGCAGAAAAAATTCTGCTAGCAGCAAAATAACATGAAATATTTGTCAAAATCACAATTAAGAAAGCCAAAGCCAAGTAGAGGAAACATACAATCCTCACAGCAAACCAAGATTCCATTTTCACTTAGTTTAGCCATTTACATTTTTTTTGTGCTGATATTCCAAGTGCCTTGAGACAGGAAGAAGTTTAATGATTCATTTATTTCTATGAAGAAGAATAAGCTTTCTTCTGCTATTTATAACTATTGTAGTCAATCCCACTTGACAGTGGATAAGGCAGTGGATGAGGTGTTTAGTGCTCCACTCTCATCTGTGATCAGGCTCTCACACTGGATCTAACTGACCTCAGACCAACAGCCACCCTTGATTTTTGGGTAGTTTCCTCTTGACTTCGAAAGAAAAAATGGTAATACAAAATTTGGAAAGAAAGGATCATAGAGTTATAGAATCATTGAATGGTTTCGGTTGGAAGGTATCTTAAGCACCCTACACCTAACCCATGGAGGCCCCCACACCAGAGCAGGTGGATATGTCCTGAAGGAAGCTGCATGGATAGCCCACATTGGAGCAGGGTCCTGGCATGACTGGCAGCCTGTGAAGAGCGTGTCTATCCTGAAGGACTACAACATGTGGATATCCCACACTGGAGCAGGCAACCAAGTGTGAGGAGGAAGAAGCAGCAGAGAGGATCTCTTATGGATTGACTGCAGCCTGCCATTCCCCATGCCCCTGCACTGCCCAGGGGACAGGAGGCAGAGCACCTGGGACTGAGGGTGTGAAGTTGAGCTTGGGAAGAAGACGGGTGAGGGTTTGTATTTTAGTTTTTGTTTTTGTCCCTCACCCTTTTACTCTAATGTAGCTACCATCAAACTAAATCAATCTCCCCCAGGTCAAGCCTTTTTTGTCTGATGGTAATTGGTAAGCAATTACCCTTCTTTATCTTGACCTGTGAACCTTTCCATCTTATTTCCTCCCCCTGTCCAATTCAAGAGAGAACAGAACAAGCAGCTGTGTAGGCAATTGGTGCTGGTTCAGGTACACTCAGCACAATGAATAAGAACTTCAAAGTCCTGGAAGATACAACACAGATAAAGTTAAAAAAAAGACATATGGGAAACATTAAATACAGTAAACACTGTGTTAAGTAATAAAGATATTACCTTTCTGCCCATAATATATGAAGAGCTGGTTTCTTCACAATACACTTGTCCCTATTTTGTACAGTAGAAATCCATTAATAAAGCATCTTTTGAATATTTCCAATGGTAAATTTCTGCCAACTTTACTTCTGCTGAGTATTCCCACTGCTGGTCATAAAGTTGGGGGAATTTGGCCTTATTCTAAAAGCCACTACTTTTTGGGGTTATCCATTAACATTAGTAAATAACTGAATATTTTACAGTGAAGCTTCTTGTATTAAATTCAAAAAGTCAAAATACTACACAGCAAAACAACATTTGCAATTGTCTACAGAATACTCCTGATAGAACATGCAGCATTGGACTTCTCAGTATTACTTGATTTGGTCTTGGTTGAAAAGCTAGCCTGCCAAATGATGTTGAGGAACATGAATACAATTGAAGTTTAGGTGTATGGTATAACACACTTACTATGATTGAAGATGACATGTAATTCATACCAAGATTCAATTTCTGGTGCAGTTGTCACAGCCTACATGTTGATTAGGCATAGCCAAAGACTTAGGATTAACGATAATTCTGACCTGTAATACCTCAAGGACTATCAAAAAATGACAGATCATTGTTGCAAAAAAAAAAAAAAAAAAAAAAAAAGAAGCAGGCATTCTTTTAAAATTTAAACTCAATGTATTTATGCTAGTCTCATGACCTTTGGCTCACATAAATGTTCATGAAAAACCGGACTGAAAAGTTGACTCCAATGTGATCCTGGGAGTAGAATTTTAAACTCAGGCATAATACAACTGCTCATATACTTCCATATTTGCAAACCAGAAGAACAGAAACAATGGTATGGGATTTTTAAAATCCATTTATACTCAGATATGAAAAATATCCCTGGAAAACTGTTTGCATTCCAGCCTCGGAGTCAAAGACATCTGCAATAATATTCATCAAATAGAATAATGGGAATAAGCAGTGAAATCACAGCCTATTCACTGTCAGCCACCAAGCAGAAAGAAACGCTAAATTTCTTGTCATTGTTGGTGAGTGCCAGCAAAACACATTTGGAGAGCAGGGAAAAATGTCCCATGATGCAATTGATCATGAACATTAAAACAAAAAAGACCTAGTTAAAGGTTTGAGGATTAATGGCAGCTGTCACAGCCCCAACTTCAGCACCATAGCTTGCAACATGCTGGTATGACATTTATAGTAATGACTGAGAGTAAGTGTAGCATGACCTTTACTCATCAGCTAAGAGTAGAATAATGAACACTGTTAAGGACAGCAGAGTTATAAATCAATTATGCCCAGATCAGAAGTAAGATAGTCATAATATAAAAGGTCATTTTTTTTCAAAGGAAGAGTTCTGAAATGCTTTATTTCTGTTGTTTTCCATCCTTAACCTGTGTTTTGAAATTATCATTACATGAGAAAAGTTAAATTTTTACTACATAGAAAATGAAGGCAATTCAGCCAGAAATAATTTTCTGTTATGTAATGTCCCTTTCTATAAATTGTCTGTGGTGGATTTTATTATTGGTGTGAGGATTACAAAAATACTGAGGAAGTGTAGGGCCATGTCAAAAATTCTCATCTAGTCTTAAGGGATCTGTCAACATTACTGTTATAATCTCTATTTCTATTACTTCTTTCTGCAGATATCTTAGGAAAAGCCTGTATATCTCAATGCATCTGCAAACACTGGAAGTTGGTGTCACTGGAAAAATCAAATACTCAAACACTCCTGTGATTTTGGTAGAGGTGTAAGAGTGTAAGGCTGGGAGCAAAAAATTATGAATAAGTATTTCCGCTTTCTTTAGGAGAATTGTAAACAGCTATTCTAAATCCCTGCTGCTATCACTAAAGTAGAGTTCAGAGGAGGCAGGAGACAAGTGGGCAGTCAAATTATGACAGAGGCGCACTGTTACTGCATTAATACAATAGTAATTATGGATGTTTCCTTCCAAGCTCATATTTTCATGCAGCCTACAGGTCTTTATTCCTTATCTCCAGAAATTACTATTGAGTTTCCCTTGACAATATGATTGGAGTGCCAAACACAACCTTTTCCCTGCTTGTAGTTCCTGATTTATTCTTTCACTCCCAGCATTACCTGAAGTGCTTGCCTTAGGTTAATGTGTGCCATGTAACAGTACTACAGGATTCTAAAGGAAATAGTAGGAGACAACTGTCACCATGGTATCAAACTGCACCTTCCTTTTACTGAAGAAAAACATTAATAGGAGTGTACAGAATAGGTGGGAGGGGAAGAGTTAGCAACAGGAGTAAAATACATTGCCTGACATCCTGAACTTAAATGAAGGAATTTTTTTGAGAACCCAAGACTTAAAGAAGCACCTAACAACCCATTCCCACTTGTGTTCACTTATTGTCCACAAAGTCTTAAACACACCTACTGGAAAGAAAACAACTGAAGGGCTCATAGAAACTATTCAGCTGTGACCTGAAGTAAGAAACTACACAATAATAAGGCACAAATACTCTTAATTCACGCAGTCATATATTATCCCTGTTCTATTATGAGTCTCCATGCTCTCTTTCGGTATTTAAACAAGTTTGTCCCCTGCGTGCTAGACCTAAAAATACATACTTTTCTTTCAGACAAGAAATTTGGCCAGGGAATCAAACTCCTGCCTTCAGCCTCTTGCTGAACAAAGGACTCTGAACCAGGGAACTTATAAGCCTGATGTGGAAACACTTGATAACTTTCTCAGAACAAATACCCAGATTCTAAGGGAAACACCCAAGCGACTTTCTTTATCAACAGGTATTGCTAAACTGAGCCTCTAACCGTCATTGCTGAGTGAGAAACCACACAGACTCACCAGAGGTTGGTCTGCATAGAGCGAGCATCTTTACTTCGGATCCTCTTTTTATACATTTTTCTGATACATGTAGAGCTGGTTGGTCAATTAATCAATACATTTCACCTGATTGGCTAATTAACAAGACACCTCTCTTATAAACAGTCTTTAAGAAAAACAAGAAAACAGAAAATAGGAAAACACCACCTGCAGGTTATTTATGATAATAAGGTATCATGGTTTATCTTCCTGTCCCTAAAGTCTCTCAACCAAATTCTGGGAAAACTTACCTAGTTTTCTCACTCTCTGACCAGGCTGTCACACCAACAGCTAACAACAAATATTCTTTAGGTGTAAGATACTTAAAGCCTGAATTTACATCTAGATTCTACTTTTTTCCAGTCTTCAACATATACAGAATATCATTCTTTATGAGAGTAGTGAATATCACTATAAAAGCTATAAAAATAGCTGTTTAAGGTTTTCTCATGGTGTCTACCACTGTGGCATGTCATGCAGCAGTCCTGTCTAGAAAGTAAGGCAGGGACTTCTGCAGAATGGAGTCCATAAATGAAGTGGAAAAATTACAAAAATAGACAAGAGTGAGTTGATAATTCTGTAAATATTATCTACTCTGCCTTATAAAATTTGCATAACAACTGCAGATATACTGCAAGTTGTAACAATCCAGTAGTTTTTACTCTACAAATTCATGAACTGAGACCACTTTGGTGTCTGATATTTGGAACTGACTTTGTTCTGTGACTTCTGAGGCAACATTTTTCATGTGGATTGATTGGAAAAGCATAGACTTTATAATAAGTTAGGGATAGCAGAGGCTTTCATATGTTAACATGGCAAAGTAGTGAGATAAATGGAGAAAGGAGCACCTCAGAATGAGGCAACAGAAAACTTTGTCTTGAAAGTATTTATAATAGAAATTTACTTCACCCTCTTTGAAATTGATGCTAAAGATGTAAATATTCTTTGGGAAAACTAATAATTTTGAAAAGGCAAAGAAGTTCAAGCATTCAAAATATCTGATTTTACTCTTGATGATACTTAGGACAATTTATCAGAATCTGCAAGAGGAATTTCCAGGGCACTCTTGAGTGACCAGAGGTAATGCTTTCAGTTCAGTAATGCTGACTTTTCATGTCCTGTGGTTTTCATTCTATGGTAGGTAGAAGGGAATAGGTACCAACCTATCTCAAACTCTTATATTAGGGTGAGTCAGGTTGAACTTTGAAGATGTTGAAGTAAGCTTAAATGAGTAAATCAGACTAAATTCCTAGCTTCTTAGCTCCTAAAATTGAAGAAAACAGACCTCATGCTAAGAGTGGTTCAGCAGTTCTGCTGGTGAACATCCTCTTCCAATCAGTGCTCAGAGAAAATCCAAGCTCTAGGAGATAACCCTTGTGCTTAAAATAAAAATGTTGCTCCAATGTTCTGATCACAGCAATTCAAAGATGTGGTGTGTTTGTCATGATTGTTTTCTAGGTCCTTCCCATCTCATTCATGTATTTTTAAACAAACTAATTTGGTGAGAGCAAATATAAATACATTAAGCCAAAATTAAGTTAAATGTTCCTAAAATGCAATGTTTCATCTTAGCCATTGAAGCTTTCTAGAATTATTCCTATTGTTAATTTTTAGATCAGATTAATATGAATTACATCAGACTGCTTAATAAAACCATTTATTCATTTTTTTATCCCCAGAGTATTTTCTTTTGCATAACTACTCTGGAAGAGCTGCTGGTGCTCTAAACATCTTTGTACATCTTATTTCCACAAATGGTTATTTTTAATCATGGTTGCTTTTTAATAATTACTTAACTTTTTTTTTTTCTCTTGTGCCAAAAGGACAATTTTGAAAACAACTTTAGCTCTTACCACTGCCATTGTTGTAGTATTTACCATTTGGAGTGCCTGACTGTCAGTGCAACTTAACAGCTGCCTTCATAGCCCTCTTATTTCAATGGTCCTTTACATAATGGAAAGATTGTAATGCTCCCACATTTGCCAAATGGCATTTCAAGTGGAATGTGTGTCATTTCAAGGTGAAGTACTGAATCTTCTACAAAATTTGGGTTTAGTGCAAGGAATTTTAGTGTTTTTCTTAGAATTTAGGGCAATTTAGGCCTATATTAGAAGTCCTATTGGAGTTTTCATACATAGCTGTCACAGAATATCAGGATGTGACATTAGTCCACAGCCACTGGGAATACAGTCCTGCAAAGGGGAGATTTCCCTCTATCTGTCCACAGTTTTCAAATTAGCTTCCTGATCAGATCACTCAGACATCTGCATAGAAGAATAATGGACGCAGCTGGTGTACAGAAAGTTTTACCAAACAACCTCTTAGAAGATTCTGTAACTGGACCACCCACATGACAGGGTGCTATGAATTAGCATCTGGAGTGCATTGTATTTTAAAAATATTCATGAGGAAGGAATGTGTTTCCAATCCAAACAATTACACAGGTAAAATATTGTCAGCATCAGTAAAAGACACTGGTTGAGTAAATTTTCCTGAGTCTAGAGCTCAGGGGTTTAATGTCTCCAGTATTCCTGTATTTCTCAGACTTCCTCTCACTGCTTGAGAAGCATAGCACTTCTGCAGGCTTCCTGACTATACAGAGATGGAACTGGCTTCCCAGATCTCTTGAAAATCCACAGATTCTGTGCATTCATTCTTGGAATGAAGCAATCTGATTCTGAAAAAACAGCTATTTGCTCGTTCTTGCATAAAGGGTCTTTGGGGAAGGAGTTCTTCATGACCAGTTTACAAATGGCTGGTTTATGAGATGACAGATGCCCATTTTCTTCCAAATTCTGACTTTGGGTCTAGGTAGTGCAGCACACTCCAAACACTGTGTTTTTATCCCCTGCGGAGTCCTGTCAATCTCTGTGCAGCTTTCGTGGCTGAAGCACATGTTCTATGAACCTCATCCTTGGTAATCAACACTCACCAAGGTCTTTGGATGTGTGCAGAAGAAGTTGATTAGGTTACCCCTGCTCCATCTCAAACTTTATGCATTTTCTTTTCTCTAGATACAATTGTTTTATCTTCAAGACATTTACTGGGAATTCAAGGCAAGTATATAAATTTTCTAAGAAAGCCAAGAACCCCTTATCAATTCAGGTATGTCTGTCAATTATATGACATCATCTACACAAGCTAGGAAGCTTAACTCTCAGGACCTCAAAAACCAGAAAGTTTGTGGACTGGATCCAGCCTGTCAGAACAGTTTTAATCCGGTGGTCACCTGCTATCCAATTATAGGCCCTTCAGACACAATTTGGGAGAACCCATCACTATGTCCTAAGTTTGATTCTCTCTAACCTCTTCTCTCAAATTCTTTTGAGACTGAAGTAAATGGATTGTCCTCACCACAAGGCAACAGTGTAAGTTTTTTTTTTTTTGCATCACATAATTTGCATAACCTGTGACAAAAGCACACATGAATGTCAGGGGAAAGAACAGGGACTACTTTTATAACAGCCATGCAGCTGGAGACTCATAGGAATCAGGTCCACAGTGACATCTCCTTTTGGTCACATCACAGACCTGCCTGAATATGCAGGGCAGAGGAAGCATTGAAGATTGCAATCCACACAATGGAATTTTGTGTATTCCACAAAATGGAATAAAGTTTTTTCCAGCAGATTTTTTGAGGAACACTGGTCATGCAGTGTTGCACAATGGACTTCATCATGGCTAGATAAAGAGAGTGGTGAAGAGGAACAGCATCTCTATGGACCTTTCTGTTCTATCAGTCTTTGAAATGAATCTCTTACTCATTCTCCCATCAGACCTTATGAGACTGCAAAAGCCATTATACACACTTTTTAGCATTGTTGTGACCTTATCTAGGACCCCTATTAGTCTGATCTAATCACTTTTCATTGTCGTCCTTTTTGAGCCAAACCTAATGTCATTATAAATTGAATGCGAATAATAATTAATTTTTTTAAAATAAGGCTTTAATCCTGATTCTTACCTTTTTCCCAGGTCTCTGTTAAAACACAATATTCAATCAATACAATTTTAGCCAGGCCATACTGCACTGTTTTTCATCTCCTCTTTCTTTTAAAAGTGGACATAATCTGTTCACAAGTACTTTTAAAATTATTTTTCTAATAATGTAGACAAATTTTATTTATATAATTATTTAGATTGCAAAACATTCTTTCCTCTGAATGCTTTCTAAATACCTTGAATTTCAGGTGCTTATTCCAGATGCTTCTTGTGCCTTAGTGGTAATATCATGTGTTCCAGCAACACTTACACTTTTATTTGCCTCACTCTTGGCTCTGTTTTTCATATGGATGAAGGAAGATTCAGTGCTGAGATACTTTGCTGTGCTGAGAGCAATACCATCTTGCCTTGCAAGCTGTCTTCTCTCTACTTCATGCCCAGAATGCATGTGTCATCAGCCACAGGGAATATGTGTTTTCAAAGCAATCCCTCTACCTGCAGCACCTCTCTATGACTTGTCAGGTTGCTGTAAGCCACCCTAGCATAAGAAGTATTGGCTCAGTTTCTTTTCCTGTTTAATTCAACCACCAAGCAGAAATCTTTTCTTGCTAGTCTGAGGTATTGTCAAGTTGCCGAACTTCTCTCTTCCAAATCTTTGGTTGTGTTATATTTGTGATCTCTTCACTACTTTGATCATGCTCTTGCCTTGCCAGCAGACTTGGCCTCTTTATGCTTTTCTTGTAACATTTTATTTTGTTGCCTTTCCAGCTTATCTTTGTTCATGACTTCCAATAACTTCCTCTGAAGTATTTAGTATCACTTCCTCAAATATTTCCCATATAAGCTATAGTGAGATTTATTCATCATCCCAAAATAATAGCCTAAAATACACTCTCAGCACCACCTTGCATGACTTCTTTGCCAAGCAATCTTAGCATTTGCAAAGGATTAGAGAGATGGCAACACCAAATCATCTTCTGGGCTCTATCTTCCTCTTTCTCAGAACAGAAGAGAACAGAACAGTTCATGCTCACAACCACACTGTACTTCTATAGACTTCAGCATTGAACCATGACAGTTCATATCTTTGACTAAAAATAATGTGTTTAATGTGGTTTTTGGTCTCACAGCTTCATGTTTATGTATGTGAGAGAGCCAAAGCGATACTGTGTGTGACATTGATAACCTGGCCATTCATAGACTTTCTGGTTTTTAATTCAGCCCTCACATTTATACCAGCAGTTAACAGATTCTGGAAGCTTGTCTAGACTGTGGTTTTATTCACCCTTTTTCTCTGAGCCTTCTGCTGCGTTGGTTGGTGTCTGCACCAGAATATCATACGCAGTTCAGAGTACCAGCTGTAAATATGCAGTACCAATTTACCTAAGTATCAGTTTCCAGTGGCTCACTGAGGAAATTTTAATGCTTCCTACCTCTGTAGCAATGCTGTTGACATATTTTTCTTGCTCACTTGTATATCTGAAATTGGAAAATTTAATTTAATATTGTTGCCTCTCTATGTTCCATTTTGATTATTCCTGAATTCTCTAAATCCCGTTGCATATTGGCATTTTACTGCAATATAAAACAATGTTATATAACTGATTGCAAATGTTTTCAGCTTTAACTTTAAGCCAAATATTTTGACCCTCTTAAGTGCTGGATTTTTTTTGGTTCAAAATTTCATTTTGCAAAAACTGTTCTGTTTCCACTGTGAGTCACACCAGAGAAACTGAGAAATGTCATAATCTTCCAAAAGAAATAAATACAGGGTTTTGACCATATCTACTAAGTCACTAATACAGGCAAAAGTATATCCTTGTGTTTCATAAATTTATATGCAAGCTACACCTTGATGGGTAGTAAAGCTGAGACAGTGCTGCTGTTTCACTGTAATTCCAATGTTTATAGTCAAGAAATCAGAGATGTAACAACTTCCTGCAATGCCAATCTGGTCACAGCAGGCTCAATACTGCCAGATTTACTACACAAAATCCTATGGATTTACAAGGGCTCCCTCTCTCTTGAGTGTCTGAGGAATAATGAAGATATGCAGAAACTTTGAGAAGCTACCATGAGGTTTCCCTGACAAGATAATTCTGCTTACTCTAGTTTTCCTTCCTGTTCTAGAAGATACAAGGGGAATACCATATTCTTGCATCCAATTAAGTGCAAATTGAGCCTTACAATTTTTTCAGCAGAAGCACTGCTTTTCTGTGCTAGGAAAATAAAGACACTTGCCTGTATGTAGACTAAGCATCAGAAGTATGACAGAGCATGTGCTGGAGTCCTGATGCTCTCATTTTCCACAATGGAGACTTGGCTGGGTTGGAATTCTCCCTTCTAGCCTATTACAGTTATATTCCTTTCCCACTTCCATTGGGAAATCAATGGTTGGGAAGGATGGTGTGTAGATCAATGGTTTACATACAGTCTAAAATAAAGCCAGGATGCTGCCAGCATATGTACCTCAATTTGAGATTTATAACTCAGACTTAAAAAAAAAAAAAAATAAAAGTGTCTAAAGCATTTTTGTCATTCTGAAAATGTGGTAAGACTCCTACTCCTATTGATCTCTCAGCATTCCCTGGAGGACAGTGGGAAGACCAAGCTGTTTGTGCAAGATACCATCAACCAGTTATCTTGAGGCCCTTTGGGGAATGAGGTATTGAGCAGTCTGAAGGCAGAATCAACCTGACAGCAAGGAGTGTCTGAAGAGTTGTCACTTACTTCAATAACAGAGAGTAGAGAGTTATATATGAACCAGCAGAAGTTTTTATTCAGACTAAGGATTTGATTCTCCTCTCACTTCAGTGAAAGAGTAGAGAAACTGCTAAGAAGACAATGATGTATAAAAAGTATAAAGATGAAAAACAGAGCAGGAGGTATTCTGTAGTTGGTGGGCTCTGATTATCAAATCCACAGTACTACAGCATGACAATTTTATTCAATTCAACAAATCAGCATGAACAAAACAGCAGAGAACAAGATCTAATAACGAGCAGACACTGACCCAGGCCAAACTCTGTTTCATTGACAGCAGTGAAAAGCCAAGCAGAATGCCATGGATTTTAGAACTTGGCCATAAGTTCCAGAACCAAGCGACAGTGAGCGTGTCTCACACATGCCACGTGCTATTTGCTGTGTGCAGAAACAGCACATGTGCTGGAGCTGTTCTTGCTGAAAAAGGACACAGTAGCTCCAGGTGCTGAGATACAACAGCAATATCTGTATCTGACACATGCTGCAGTATTAATATGAAAAGGAATGGCAGGCATTTTCTTCCAGGAATGGTCAAACTCTTTATATTTAAATCCAGACAAAATGGCTAAAATCAGACTGAGTTTAGCCACTGACATTTTTCAAAACTAGAAGGTATTTCGTATAGGTCATTTGTATACCAGATTTGAATTCTGCAATTTTTTTCATACTGGGCCAATGAAGCTGGAGGAAAAGCACTTTTAATAAACTTGTCCAGAATCCAAGGCAATGTACCCTGGCCAGGACTCTTGAGGATGAGTTTGCTGCTAGAAAATTGGTAGGCAGAAACATTGCCTAGAAAGATGTTCACACTCTGTCTGAAAGGAAGTTCAAAGAGTAAAAAAATCTGTCCCCAAAACATTGCTGCTGGAAAGTTCGACAATAATTAGGTTTCCTCTGGAGAATCCTTGATTTTTGAAGTCTGTAATAGCAGTTCAGTACTATGCACATTACAATCTACCTTATCTTCAAGGTAGACCTGAAATAAATTTATTGGTGAAGCACAGGCCTGGCAATACAAATCATTCAGCACTGATTACTTAGATTGGAAAATAATAATACTTAGGAACTTATTTCTGGTTATGGATGTCTCTGTATTGTATATTAAAACCAGGCAATCCCAGACAGATATAACAATTGACACTCCAAAATGCAGGTGTATTCTACTCTTCACATGAGGGAGATCTTACAAACAAGCAGATGACTGGCATTATGACAGCAGGGCTTGCTGTAAGAGACATAATATTGTGCAGCTTTGTCGTAACAGCATACTAGGCCAGGTATGAATCGTGGTTCTTGAGAGCAACATCAGCTTGGCTTCTGCACTTAGCTGGTGTGTCCCCCATCATGAGCATTTCCACTTAGGAAGAGTGAGATCAAGCTGTAACATTTTTTTTGTTTATAAGACATACTTGGGATGACCACACTGGTGAGCAAACCTAAATGATTCAAGATCATTTAGTCAGGTAACAGGTCCTTTTTTACTGAGAATAGGCTGGAAAGCAAGAAATGGTGCTGGAGGAGGGAGCACAGGACTTGGTCTGAACCATACTCAAAGAGGAACCTCTGTAACTGGTGTTTCTGAAGAGAAAGTCCTGGGCTGTGCGTTGAACCGTGTCTGTAACTTGAACCAAGCTGCCTCATTATTTATTAATTTTACACTTCTGTTTCAGTATATGTTGAGAACCCATTTTCCATTCCATATTTTACAACAGTCACTTGAAGTCCCCTTGGTTCCCTTTTCTTCAGTGATAAACACCAGTTTGTCTTTAGATCCATGGTAGTGGTATTATATAGTAGAGCTACAAAAGGAAAAAAAAAATAGCTTCCATCCTTTTTTCAGGCATCCCTCCTGTGATGTCTGTATGAACCACAGAATGAAAACAGGCTCTGAATTCGGGCTATTCTCTTCAAGTACCACATGTTGGTGAAATTATAACAACTTAGTTGATTTACTACAAGAGCTAAGGGACTGGAAAAGAATAATACTATTTTGTGTCCCTGGTGTCTGAAAAAGTATGTAATAAAGAATCTGAGAACACTGGAAGATGCTTTCCTTTGTTCAGAAGTATTGACTAGAGTAGCCTCAGATAATACGCTCACAATAGAAACTTCCATTGTCAGGATGACACATTTGTGCAAGGTAAATTATAAAAAAAAACCTTGCCTGGTACTTTTCACAAAATCAACTTACTCTGGTTTTACAACTATTTACAGTGACAGTTCTATAAATGAAAAGCATCCTCTGAGATTATGTTTCACCATAAATAATTGTCCAGAACTTTTTCTGCCCTGCATGACCTTGGCAATGAATACAATGACAGGAAGAATTCCTCCATGGCAGTTTTTTATCTTAGGATTCATAAGGCAGATTTTTGTAGTTAAATCGCCTGAAAAGCAATGGATCACACAGACTGCAAATCCAAACTACTTGTCAAAAGTCAGAACAGGGAGTTTCGTTTATTTCTGCATTGGCTATCAATGAAAACAACTTGATCTGAGGCAGGAAAGGGTACGAAGATCCTAATTTTCTCCTTTTTTTTTTTTTTTTTTTGTCCTTTAATTTGGTAATTAAGATTTCCACTATCATTTCAACAAAATGTATGACCCTTGCATCTAATGATTACTGCTGTTTCAAGGGAAGACAATGTTCATGACCACTGTGAGAAGACTGTCAGATGGATCTAGATTCAAGCTTTCCTCTCCTGTCTTTTTTTTTTTTTTTCCTGAATACTAAGATACATTTTCCTTACAATAAGTCTTTATGAAGTAATCATTGACCAACACCAAATTCTGATTTTGACTGATTAACCCAACAGGTCTAATTTCTATAAGAGGAAAAATGAATATTCCTACTGGGCTGTGACAACAAATGAATAAATTCAGAAAATATGCATCATCCTTCTAAACATATCAATAAGAGCAATTGACTTGATATCACATTTATCTTTTCAGATTCCAAAAGTTAAGTAGCAGGAACATTCCAGCTTGAAGAGACTTATAACTCAGTACCAGTTCCAATTTTAATTTTCCAGGTATTTGTGAAGTGAATTTTCAACATTGTCATGACATATATATTATAGATACTAAATACATATATTCTTAGGGGAGTTTTGTCACCAGCTCTGTGGAAAATGATGCTAGACATCCCCATGGCTAAGCAAAAAAATACTCAGCTAAAATTTGGGAACTCAGACTTGACCCTTGGCTAAAACATCCAGTTTCTACATCTCACATGCTCTCCTAGGCTCTTGAAATAGGGTTATGCATATGATCTATTAATTCTTATATAAAACACCAGAAAGAATTAACATTTTAAAGCATATTTGTGATATATAAAGCACTGACGACTTAGATGTCAATTTTGCATTGATATAAAATCCTGTTCCATCTTACTGAAATCAACTGGAATTACACAGCTGTAAATTCTTACAGAATTTTTGCTGATGATCACATCATATCTAATTACTCTGCCTTATCCTACTTATCATTAATCTGTCCTGTTTGGAGTAGTAGTTAAGAGGTACTACAAGTGGATTCCAAAGGCGTTAAGAATTTACGCTGATACGTACATGGCTTAAGGCCCAATTATAATTTTTGTTCAAGCATTTACACTGCATTCTAGTAATGTTCAGCAATACTTTTCTACCCCACACTTCTTAAAAATTCCAGTAAGGAAAACTGTTTTATTGGACTAGACTCGTTGCAATTTTAGGCTTACCCTGGCTGGGACAGGCTTGCACACCAGAAATAAAACCATCATGAGGCAGGAAGGAAAAGGGGCTTAGCAGACAGGCTTGCCCATGGAAGAGAGGAAGGGAGAGCATGTAGCTAGATACAGATATCCACGTTGGCCCTGGCTGGGAGGGCACCCAGGCCACTCTGGGGGCAGAAGGAATGTTTGGTTTCCTCCTTCCTCTGCCTGTCAGATCCCCAGTGTTTGTACTGGGTGCTCCCTCTCCAGTAGTGCCACTGGCTGGGGTCAGGTCATTGCTGCAGATCAGCCTGTGGTTGCCCAACCTGTGCGTGTCACTGGCTCCTTCCCTTCCCTTCCCATTGTGTCTCCTGTTCACCAGTAGCTGCTTGCCTGGCACCTGGGGAGGAAACGCTCAGGCTGCAGCAAAGAGGGGTTTCCAGGAGGTACAAAAACAGAGCCCGCAGACATGGTGAATGGCAGTAAAAAGCAATGTCCTTATCTCTCTTCCATGAGAGAAGTATGAAACCTGGCTGCTTAGAGAGCTGGCTGGTATGGTGGAGGTTGCAGAAACAGGTGTTTGCTGACTATTATAGAAAGATACACAGCTTTATCCCCACAAAAGCATTGAATTTCAGTGTTAAGAGGCTTAGTCACATTAAATGATCCATTATTAAAGGAGAAGTATATGGGACACAAGTCCAGTTCAATTAAAAAATTGCAAGGGAATAATCAACAACAGCTCAAGCCAAAGGAACAAAGGCAGCAAAATAAACCAGCAGGAAGAGTGACAACAATCCAGTAGATTTTTTATGGAGAAGGGTACAGAAAGAAGACTGAAACATGCCTGGAGACAAGGTTGTTATGGATGTTGAAAATAAGATTAATTTCATATCCCACTGCTGTAACTGACGAAAGTAAAAAGAAGAATAAAGTATATAAGTAGTAGTTCACACCCCAAGTAGGAATACTAAGAATTGCTATGAAACAGAGACTTTATGTCGAACAAGTTTAAGGCATATTTTTGTACTGCAAATGGCATGTACTGGGTTGCTTTGCCAGCAACTGTAAGGTGAGATTAGTGACCTCTTTGACTGTAGCAAAGTTGTGGGGGCAGCTGGAACATGCTGTAATGCCATACATAAGCTGTCCCCTCAAACTGTAGCCACTTTGCTGGGTGCTGATGATGTGATACAGGCACAAGGACAAGCCTCCCTGGAGCCTTGTATTCTCCAGGCTGAACAACTCCAACTCTTTCAGCCTGTCTTCACAGGAGAGGTGCTCTGGCCCTCTGACTGTATTCCTGCCCCTCCTCTGGAATTGCTCCAACACATTCATGTTGTTTGTGTGCTGGGGACCATAGAGCTGGATACAGAACTCCAGGTAGGATCTCAAGAAAGCAGAGCAGGGGGGAGAGTCACCTCTCTCACCCTGCTGGTCATTCTTTAGATACCGCAAGCAATGCTGAAGAATAGAAAAAAGTAGCAAAAAGAAATAGCTATTGAAAGTAAAAATAAAATACAAAGGACACAACATTCCTGAAGATTGATAGCCCTGAAAAGCTTTCAGGTCTCCAAGGAAACCTCAGGTCACATTATGCAAAAATAATGCCCAAATAAATTTCTCGTTTAACAAGGCTCTGTAATGGAAAGGGCGAGAGTGCTTGGGAGCAGTCACTGCCACCTAATAGTGGAAATCTAAGAAAATTATTATAAGAATATGAGTAAAGCATATAGTAAAGAGTGATCCTCCCCTCATGACAATCCTCTACCTTTTGACTATAAACCATTTAGGAGCTTTCTGTGCCAAATCTGCATTCAGATAACATGTGCCTTACCTTGTGAACGTCTCTAATCCTTTTCTAATCCAGTTCCACATTTTCAGTGGTTATGCTCTTTGGAGTGAGATGATTTCATCAGTTTACCTTATGACGTTGACATGCAAGGCAAATCATAAGCAATTAGAAAACACCAGGAACTGATTTCAGCTACAGCTCAAGATACTGAAACAACAGGATAGTGATGTAAGGCTCTTGTAGCATTTGTGGTTGGAGATGATGGAGCCAGCAATTCACTCATTCAAGATGAATGAAAGTCCATTATCAAAATTAGCATCATGTTTTCCTCAGGAAGTTTTTGGTTTTGTTGCAGTTGTTCTGTTTTGCTTTTCTTTTTCTGTAAGCAACAGCAAATGAGCCCTGGATAGAAAGGCACTACATGTATCAGATTATATGAGCAGGAGATACTTTTCAGAGTAGGAGAACAATAGTTCTAGACAGTCAATGCTAGACTTCATCCCCACACCTCAGTACGTTTGTATTTGCAACAGAAAGCTCCATCCAGTTCAGTGAAGCACTGCCAAAGGTGGGGTATCATTTAAAATTACTTCAGAAAATTGCTTCAGAATCGTTTGCAAGAAAGGAATGATGGAGGAGGCCTGCTGTTAACAGAGAGAACAACATATTTCAAGTTAAGATTTTGTTTATAGGAAACTAAGCCCTGATCCCAGTTAATTAAAAGAGTATACCTACAGAATAGACTACACTTAAGGGTATTTATTTATTTATATTATAATATTATAAATATAAATATTGTAATACTTATAGTATTTATTACTGTTTAGCAATACCAATAGGCATGGAGTGTATTGTGCAGAAGAGCTTAAGCACTTTAAACACCACTGGCTTTAAGCATTTTTGGGAGGAGTCTGATTTAAAAGGATAGTTATATCACTCTACTGGCAAATAGAAATCCTCCACAGCAAATACCAGTAAGTTGGTTGCTCAGGCATAATAAATATCTGGTTAGAATACTAAATGTATTACAAAGAGGAAGTAAAACTTCAGTTGACCACAGGTAATCCAAGAGGAAGCCTTACTTCTATATACATAGTTCTAATATAGTATATACTGAATGTCTAAGTTTCAAATTATGACTGTTCATGAGTAACATTTTTTAGCTTTTGGCTTCTAGTGCAGTACCATTTTTAACCTTGGCGCTTACTTCAGGAAAGGCTTTCTGGATGGTGCCATCTGGCTGTCATCAGCTACTGCTCAGTCATATGCAGTTGTGAGAATATATCTTAGGACAGGGGAATATTCTATTCCATCTAATTTTTAGCTCATGCTTCATAATACTGCAATATCTAATAATTTCTTCCTGTTTTCTTTTGTAGCTTATAGTTACTTTGATTAACTGCTTGATTGAAACCTACACTTGTAATTCTTTACTTGTAAATTATGTATTTTTGCACATGTTTTATCTTTTCATCTGCTACAAACAACAATACTATACATTTTATTGGACTGACCACGTTTAGAGTTTTGCTTGTCATGAGTGGTACAGATTCAAAAAATTCTGAATAATAGTATACATAAATCCCTTTAATATGCTAACAGTCTGTTTCTAGCATTATCCATGGATTAATATCAGTAGTTCATAAACCCTGAGTAGTTTTTTTCTCCTCTCAGGAGTGAATGTGTATCACAGCACAAAGATAACCATTTACAAAGATTATATGGTTTTGCCTGTATATTGTTTTTTGTCTAGATAAACCCCAGTTAATACAAATTTATTAGCACCATAATTAGTGAAAATCCTGCAGTCAGATTTGTTAGCCTGGTCTCCATGCAATGTACAGCATCCCATTAATTTAAATGACATGGCTGTACATGAACTTCACATATGTACTTTCAGACTCATTAAACAATATTATAGTGTTTGTTTGAACTGCAATTACCCATAGATTTAGTCTGGAATCACATTTTTCACTAAGGGAGTTTGCAAAAATACATGGGAGAGCATAGCAGAGGGAATGACTCCATGATTTTTTACAAAATACCTAGGCCTGGAACACTATTTCAGCATATCCACATTTTTTCTGAGTCTTGGACTTGGATCTACAATTGGTAGTTCAGGCTGATCAATAAAATGAGAGCTTTTCCCTACATAAATGTTCTACCAACTGAAACACAATCAATGATTTAATTTAGTGACAGTGGTGCAAATTCCTTTGTGCACATGACTGAAAAACCTCAAACTCAGCAAGGAACTGCCTTAATTCTGATTAATTTGTGTTTTAATTAAAACCTAATCAAGAATACCCACATAGGATTTTTGTAAGAATTTAATTAAGTTTTTAAACATATATCTAGATAAACAGATGCAACTTTGTGAACAAGAGGGCCTAATAGTACAAAATATACTGAAGTAATTTTTCAAGCCTTTCAGCCTGTTTTCAAGAACTATGATTTTACCCTTAAATTCGCTATAATTCTAAAGAAAGAGTTTTTGCTGCATGCTGATCAGCTGTTTGATCAGCATCGGACAGAGTAAGAGGAAAAAGCATGAATTAGATTTATAACCATTTACAATCTATTAGCCATTATGCTTTCAGTTTTTCATAAGTTTTAATAATTAATGTCCTGAGAATAGCAGATGTTCCCAATTATTTTCAAAATACAGTAGTAAAAATATGTATTTTTTTGTTTTACAATGTGACACCAAATGTAAGTGCTTCTGGCTCCAGCACTCTCCTTCTGTCTGACTTAGAGTCTCTGGTTTATTGCTATGCCTCTGTTTTAGCTGAGAGACAAGTTGAAAGCAATTGTCACTCCAGACAGAACCACAGATATTAATTTCTGTTTCATTTTAAACATACAGAAAATAGGACTACTGAGTTCATTTGAATTCTTATATACCTCAGAGTTTGGAAATTGCACTGATTCAAATTCCAATGAGGAAGCCTTAACAGTATGTTATTTCTCTCCATATAAGCATCCTTGTTCCCAAATCAGAGCATCACCCATGAACAAGTATTTCAGGTTCATACAGTCACCTACAACTGTAATAACCATATGTACATTTTATAAAACTCCAGAGCAGTCACACTCTATAAATACAACATACCACGGACACCTCTTAAAACCTTCCGACAAATGTAAGACTTGGAGTAATTCACAGCTACAGTATGCAGCAGGAAAAAAAAAAAATCAACATTTTCATCACTGTGCTAAGACCCTGCAATAGTAGAGTAGTTCCTAAAGAAAACTTCTAGAGTGTTTTCAAAAAAGAGAATAGCAAGAAACTCAAGTTAATGGTCCCTGCCGATCTCTCCTAAAATAAATGTTCTTCTTTCACTTTAAATCTGCCTTGCTTATTGCTGAGCACATGAGAACAACACACAACATTCTGATCTCTACAGGACACCAGGGGAAGCCAAAAGGTGATTTTTTTACTAGGGATAGAGTAGACAAATAATGAAACAGCTTCTCAAATCAGTGATTTTTGGAGATACAAATATATTGGGTACTCAAGAGATCCTAAGTTCCCATCCCTATAAATTTACTTTTCCCATCATATAGTCTTTACAGACTGATGTTTATAGAAGTTCGGTATTTAAGACATCATCAGCTTCTTACCCTTACTACTGTTGTTTGCAAATCACTTCATATTATGCCCTAGAAACATGTTAGGACTTTTTCCCCTCATTTTTGACATGAAGTTCTCTGATTTTATGACAGTGTTATTATTCAGTTTTCCTCCTTTCTTATGTACAACTATCTTTTAAAAGTCTTTTGGTCTTCCTTCCTCTGCAACTATTCCATTTTGATCTGTTATTGAACATATGAAATCTCACATGCAATATTGTAAAAAAGGTCTTCTTGGTACTTCATACAATGTAACTCCTGCATTTCTAGCTCTAGTGAAATACTTGAGTCAATGTGTCCTAATACTGTATTTCAAAGCTGCTTCAAAATGGTTGCCAACAGCAACCCTCCAATAACCAATACATCAAGATATTTTTCTTCCACTTTATTCTCTATGATGGATGGTATTTTTAAGCAGTGTGTGCTGCTCTGTTATATTCCTTTAAGAAAGAAAGAACTGAGTCACATGGCTCTTATAGAGAGGAAGATACTGTTCTTAGCTTCAATCAAATACCTCAAGAAGAAACCCTTCTATGAAGGCAGAGTGTGGTGGGCAGAAGAAAAGGCAAAAAAAGTCCTCCAGAGCAGCAGAGGGGTGGAGAGGTTTTTTTCTAGGGAGCAGGGAGCAGGGAGCAGGGAGCAGAGCCAAGGCTAGAGCTCTATACCTTCCTTTTATCCTCCAAGACAGGATTACACAGAGGTCTGGCAACCCAGAAAGCCACTCAGTGGACTGAAATCACAACTAGAAAGAAGGATCCAGATGATGAAGTTTCTGTGGGCAGGAGGCAGGTTGTTTATAAATTCATTCTTCTCTGCCAGCTCACCTAGCCACTGGGCTCTCTGTAAAACACGAACTGTTCTAGTGTACATACAAGTTAAACCTGGTCTTTGGAGAATGAAAGTCTCTTATTTTTCAACTTTGGAGAGCTCATTATAAGAAAGATGTTTAGGCAGACACACTGCAAAGCTCTCGCTGGGTCAAAAGCCCATGCGTGCGTGACCTTCTGCCTCTTCTTCTTAACCCAAAAATTATTAAGGAGTGTAGGACAAGTCTCAAGACTGTTCTGTGAGGAAGTGTCAACAGATTGCCATCTTTGTCTTGAAAACTTCTCTTTTTATACATTGAAGCCTCTGCTAGTCAGCACCTTATCGGCCTAATCAGCTCTTGCAGTGATCCTCGTAATTTCCACTTCAGTAATAATTTGTCTTGGCAGTATAATAAGTGCTGCTCTAATGTCTATAAAAATTCAGGATATCACATTGTCCCTGTGTAAAAGGTCAATTATCTTACCCCAAAAGATTACAGGCTGAGACTATCTTTATTTGCTAAAACCAGGATTATCCCATTTTGCATTTCCCTTCAAGGCTTTAATTATTTTTTCTTTTAAATGTTTTCTGACACCTTATACAATGTCGCATTCAAATGAAAAGACTCAGTTATTCATGTGATTTCTCTTTTCCCATTTTTGTCGAATGTAAAAATGAAGGGAGATAGAGAGTATATTGATATGAATACATTTATTCTGTTGATAAGGCCTGAAGTTGTATTCAGTTGAGAAGAATCACCTTCTATCAATTTTTTTTTGCTTATTTTATAGATATAATACACTGCAATCAAGTTTTCCAAGGTTGCCAAATCTTCACCTTTGCAAGAGCTGCTCACCTATATGCCAAGTTTATAACAAATATAAAAGATTTCATAAAGAAATTCATTTCAGCAAAGCCTCATTTTTCAACAGAATACAGTGTCAAAAATATTAATCAGACCTAGCCATAGATTTCTTTTCCTATATAGTCTTTTCCATCATCTCTGTGGTCTTTATGGCAAGCTTAATTGGCTGAATTTAAGTTGTTTGGGTTCTCATACTGTGACCATAACCTTGCTTTCTAAGCTATTACTTAATCTTTTTTGTTTTGGGTAAACATAGATTAATGTCACTGATACATTATGTAAGACACTTTTATGGGGTAGTATTTCATTAGAAGACAGATATTTAAGAATCTTACTGTCTATGAATTATTTTTACGTATTCACAGTGATTGATGAGTAATTTGAGATGCATTGTCATAATTTTATAAGCATGTTGTTTTCAAAGCACTTTTCAATAGGCTCAGGTTCAAAGAGAATTAATGGTGAGTGCAGAAAAGCAGTTAGAGACTGTTTACTTTTTATTTCAATGAATATTTGGTGATGTATTTATCATGCTGTTCAAAAGTTTATCACATTGTGAATAGATCTGTCTAAAAACAACATAACTTCACAGATTTTAAGCACAGGAGAGAATACTGTAAGACACATTATTACACTACTGATTCCCTGTGCCACAAAAGGCTACAGGTTTCATAATTAATTCTTACTTCAAATCCAAGAGCATACTTCCTTTGAAAATTTCCAGTGACACATCACTTACAATTCTTTCTTAGATGTTCGGGTACTGATTTTTCTTATCCCAAGACATTTTCATTCTATTTCTAGCTGTGACTTTCAACATCAGATCATCTTACATTTCATTTATAATGTTTAAGAGCTTCTAGTGTATGTTTTTCACAGGCAGCAATCAAATCACCCATATACCTCTACATTAGTGAGCTTTTCTCCTTTTCTCACTGGAAGTCATGCTTTTCTTTCTTTAATCATCTGCCTCTCTTCCAAAGTGACTATTTAAAATTTTTCTCAAGAGCATATTTTTGGATAGAAAGCATTTTGTTAGACAGTTTACCAATCATTACACCAGTTCCAATTCCATTGGCCGCTGCAGACTACAGAGATTTTTTCAGTTCAGTATTGCTTTCAGCAGGTAACCTTTGCAGTCATTACCTTCCATACTATGGTCCCACCTTCTGTAAGGGGCCTATATTCCTTCTTAAGGGCCTATATCCCTTGAGATGTCTGTGCTGAAACATGTTTTGTTCGCTTGAAGCTGGTTACAGAACAATTCATGTCACTCTCTTGATGTTCTCTCTTTATTATAATTGAGCATACCCCCACAGCTTCTGAAATGTTCAGTTTCTGTCAGTAACCACTTGATGATGATTTGCCTTTTATAGTAAATATTTTTAAATCTATTTATAGACTATCATATCAAATCTTACTTGGGTTGCACCTGCAGTTAATGAGCAAAAAAAGTTCATACAATAAATCAACAAGATTGATCAAGACAGCAGCCAGTATGAAAATGTGTTTTAAGTGAATTTGTACTTAGTAACAAAATTTGGCAGGCTGTGACCAAATCCTTTAGTGCACTGCTTTTGCTCAGTGATTCCAGGCTGAATTTTAAAATTTGAGATGAATATTATATTTTTAAAATGTATCCATATTTTCAGAGAAAGTAATCACTGCACTAAAGAAAGATTAGGTCGTTTTGAGATTGTGAACATTTGTACGGCTGAAGATAGCAATAGACGTACAAATACTCTTACTTTCCCAGTAATAAAAGCCAGTGACTCAAAGGACCAAAATCCATTGTTTTTGAAAATATTTCAGCAGATAAAATCTCTGTTTGTATGTTTCAGAGGTGCAGAAAGCCTGGATTGGGTGTGGTGGAGCTGAGAGCACCAGCCACAGGAACCAGTAGAACTAGTTCTTCTCTGGGAAATCCTGCCTTCAAAGACATGAGTTGACTGCTTTTACTAAAATATCCAGCTCACATTCAGGTAAAATTCAGGCTATAAATCACTACCTACTGGGGCCTACCTGGACCTAAGCCATTTTTGTAAGAGCACACCTACTCCTACCATAAGACAACAGAATTTGACTAGCATGCTTTGGATATTTTTCCAAGTGTGAAGCCAAGGTGAGCCATAGCAAACCTTTTTTCCCCCATCTTTTTATACTGTAGAATTGTTGTTTTATATGGGAATCATCTCCTGCCAACATGTGTCTCATCCCAATCACAATTCCATTGTAAGTGCATTGCTTATAATGCACTGTCCAGGTCTTACGCTAACTGCTGATGCTGGAACCTCTGGCATTGATCCTGCTATTTAGGTTCTCTCCATTTGTCCTTCAGAGGGAGAGTGATTTCACAATGTGTATGATTTTTATACACAGTGGAAGAAATACTCTTTTTCAAAAATTAATAGCCTCATAAATTAGGCTTATGAACAGTAGAGAAAAGCATGTCATTTTGAAGCTGTAGCATCTAAACATGTAGAATGCTAAATAAAACCAAATATGTGTTCTTTTTGTTTGACTGGACTATGTAAGCTGCAATTAGGGTCCTGTATGAATTGCTAATGAAGGAGATATTAAAAGAAATTATGTCTAGCTTTACAATCTGAATTTTAGTGACAAGTCTTCTCTCTATATCAATCTAAATATGTAGATCAATTTGATATTGATAACACAGTCAACATGTGCTTTATTTAATGTTTTATTTCGTTTACTATCTCTCATCTTTGTATCTCATAAACATAATTACTGTGCTTAAAGAAGGTGCTTGAAAGGCAAAAGAAAGGGAGCCATTAAACCCGGTGATGACGTATAAATGGAATAGTCCATAAGTCATTGAGTATGATACTGAGGTCAGGATAGACTGACCTGAACAGCTAACCACTTATTAATTATGTATTCATTTCCAGCAGTCTGTGAATTGTTGATGGATTTTCTCTTCACGCCCAAGTTTTTATGATTATGTCCTGTATTCGTCCATGCTGATGACAGTCATTCATGAATAAGATAAGGGGATCTATCCTACACAAATGTCCTCCATGGGGCTTTTTCAGATTGCTGTGATATTTTAAAAGGCATGTTTTGTTTTATATGACAGACAATTTGTCAGGGAAATCCTTAAAGATTGGCTGTTAAGATCATTCACAAAGCAACCAAATTAATCAATCTGATCCTGTATTGTAAGAGGGCAAAAAATTATTATAAACATAAATCTCAGATGTAAGAAAAAATTGCTGTATTATTCAAGACCTCAAAAAAAATGACTGAAAGAAAATATTCTCCACCCAAGACTGAAAAAGGAGAAATAGGTCAGCTATAGACTGTAGGCTTGAAAGAGATGATATACAAAAGAAATTTAGGACAAGAGGCTATTGCCACAAACAGAGGAAGGAAAGGATCGTTGCAGACTCTGCAGTAGGGCAGCAGAAATATTAAGGACTAAGAAAAATCCCTTTCTCCTTTTTCATCCATTTGCTTCACACTTAAGTCATCATCTACTGCATGACTGGGAATGCGAAAGTGTGAGCTTACTTTCCTCTAAATTTTCAACAGACAAGAGACTTAAAGGATGAATCTGAGTTCTCCTTTAAGGCACCTGAAAAACAGACCCATTATAGTTTGATTCATATGGAACAACTCACTAGGCTGACACCCACTCATTTCCTTTCAATCACAATGCAGGGGAGTTTCCTGTTTAATTGCTTCTCAGATGGTCATAATTTTGGTAGGTTCATCCTTTCATCTTCCTGATCACCATGAATTCAACATTAGAAAACATCATTAGAAAACATCTACCAAGTAGGAGTTGATGTATAGTGCATACAGCAAACAGGGCAGCTGGATCAACAAGAAGGCAGAAATTCTAAACACATAGTGACAGAATATGGGAAAACTGCTCAGGTAAAAACAAAAAAGAAATCCCATCTTTACTGAATTAATGGAGATGGAAGTAGCATATACACTGTAAGATATTCACACAGGAAATCTAAGGACAGAAGATTTAGAGTGAAGAAACCCGATACAATCAACATCTGCTGATGCTGAAGAAATGAAGATATATTGCCAATTGGGAAGCCATTAACAAACCCCAAATCTGTTGAAAATAATGAAAATTAGGTGATAGAGTAACACTTTGCCTTACTAGTGCCTATAATTCAGTAACTGTTCTGGTTCCAAATAAGGATATGGACATTTATTTATAAACAAAAAAGATAGCAAACCAATGTAAATTTAGAAGCCCATTTAAAATGATTGATGTCAATTACCACAAAATCACGGATGTGTCTAACACAGGTGGCAACATGTAGGATGACAGTTTTAGCCATAATAAGGTACATCCTGTACAAGGCTCCTCACAGCACAAAATTGTTTTTCCAGACAGCTTTCTATTCCACATAGAAAATATTTTCCATGAGTCATTTTTTTAAAATGTAAAAGATAATTAACTTTGATTGTTCTCATGTCCTTTTATGTTTGCTGTCTAAGAATATTTAGGTGATACAGTGTCTGCAGAAAGTGAATTTTAAAAGCAGTCTGCTGATGCTCTGTTCTTTCAGTATATAAAACTCTCCAGTATCCTCCATCCTCACCTAGTTGCTGTGTTGAAGATTAACATGATGCTCGGAAAGTGCATAGTAGTTGATAGAAAGCAGACAGTTACTGCAGAGCTCAAGGCCTGCTTTCTCTGTGTCCTAAAATCCATATAAATCCCTAGATGAATCATATGTTATTAATCTCTCACCTACAAAATGCTTTTCTGCAGCACTAGCCTTTCCTGTTAAGAGTACTAAGGACATTCCGCATCTCCACAATCCAGCAAAAAAGAGAGGCTGTTATTCAGACCCTTGTAATTGAGATAGCTGAACATGGAGCATCTGACCCTTTCTCATTACTTCACAACGAAGATGACTTTGACAAAATATCTGAAGATGTCACTGAGGTAAAAAAGTGTTAAATAAAGTGAGCATGCACCATTGGTCACTGAGAACAAGAGAAGCTGAAAATAGAATCTCCTTGTGAAAAGAAGCATCACAGATTTTAGAAACAGCACCAGAAAGAGTACAACTGAGACAAAATGAAACTGGGGGAAGATCAGGGAGAAAGAGCTTGAGAATTGTGATCTTTCAGAGGGAGGGAGGGATCATAGAAAGGAGTGCTGTGGTGTTAGCTGGTGATTAGGGAGAGCACTGTAAAAACAGTAGTGAACCTTTAACATGTAGCCTGACATGTAGCCTGATGAACTCTAGGAGAAGGAGCTAGAGAGGGAGGGAAAGAGATGTCTTTGCCTTTTGTCAGGTTTCTCATTAGCTAATACTGCTAGCAACTAGCTTCAATCAAAATATTTCAAGGGTTTTACATTTCATCCAAGCCTATTAAAAGATCAGTTGCTCACAAAAGAGAGTCTTGAACGAGTTTTATCCACCAGCAATGTCTACTGTCTCTTTCCACCAGAATTTGGCATGGAAGTGGCACAATCTTTCTAGAGCAGATCTAATGGTTCATTGCATGACACTGCCCCATCTCTGGAGCTGAATCTGGCTGTCTTCTGACCTTTTGCTCAGCTCATCTACTTCATTAAAATAGGATGAAATGAAGATAGCAAAACCCAAACCAAAATTCTTGCTTGTTTAGGGAGATGAATTGGCTCAGTCTCCATCTGGAGGAATGCCAGAGCCAGAGAAAAATAGGGAATGAGACATGCAATAAAGTTTGTGTTGGAGAGAAAGGGCAAGAGGGACTGATAAATTTTGTGACAGATGTACTGTGAAAATTCACCTTTAGAAAAGAGGACAGTTACTGTTCCTATGCACCAGACATCTTGATTTGGTTCTAAGATTTTAAACAGAGATAATTTCATCCTTTAAAAAAACTGGAAGATTCAGCTATGATATATAAAAACAAGTAGTGGTAATTTTCCATTATGTGCTTTAAGAACATGATGGAAAAGGGCAAAATTCGACACATGAAAACCATCACTGAAGTCAGAAACTGGTTTACACTATTTTTGTTCTGGAAGCTTTTAAGCCTAAAAAGGACAACAGGATGTTTTGTTTTATGAAAAGGTTTGAGAGAATTCCAGTATAACTACAAGAGACAACCCCTCCCTGTAAAGACAACGAAAACAAGATGACATGAAGTATTTTAAAAGATGGGTTATTAAAATTCAATTCTCAGTTTACTGTCAAAATGTAAACGGTAAGCCCACCATTTTGTCTTCCTTTTCAAAGTCTCACTTTCCTTTCTCTAGGTCGCCTTTACCAGCAGAGGGAGCAGGTGGAAGAATAAATGGAAAAGGAGCTGACTTCAATTAAACTTTGATCTTTGCTCTTTGTTCCAGACAGAGAAAACAAGGACCATTTTCAGCAGCTGCTGCTAGTGGGCCAGAGTATCCACAGCACAAATACATTTGTTTTGCCTGTGTTCTCCCTTCTTCCTCTTACAGTTCCTGGCAGTAAAGTGGTATTAGAAAGTCTGACAGTTCCACCAGTCCTGTCTGATTTTCATCCCTGTGGACTGGCAATGTTTAGCAGAAAATTGAGTCAGAATTCTAACTGATGACATTTTAAATTCACCTGCACACTACTTGCAACCTGTCCTATAGCTTGTAGCAATTTCACTGCATCTTAACCACTTTTCTAAAAGTGGGCTCTACTGATAATCTGGAAACATCCAGACAATTTATGTAAAATGAGAAGTCATAAGGAAATTTATGTCTGAATAATGCAGTGCTAGTTTTGATCTATTGGAGAAGTTTTCAGTTCGCATGCATCTCACAAGGGGATTTTTTAAGCTAAAGTCTTGTTCAAAACAGTGTTTTTAAGCCATTAAATATTTGTCTGAGAAAGTTCATGTTCTCCTACAAACACCTAATTTTCTTCCCACCTCTCATTTTACCTATTCACAGTTAGCTTCCCCCACATGATTTCTGAGTACAAAATGGACTTTATACCTAATAATGAAATTAAGTCAAGTAGAATTTCTTACTATGCATCAAAGATACTGCAATTTTTTTTTCTGGTTCAGAAAAACTCAGCATGTAGAAAGAGGGAGACTAACACTTTCTTTTTGAAAGGTATATCTTCTGGCAACATGAGGTTTTTCCTTTAAAATACAAGTAAATTTATAGGACATGCTTTAGAAGGACCAGGCACTGTTCTGCCCTCAATAAGAAGGAGGCCCAGTGGGGTCAGGTCAGAGAGAAATTCCAAATGAAATCTTACAGAAGCAGTTTAGCACTATCAAGAATTATATAAGCTTCTCTCAGTCCAACCTGAGATTTCTGCTAATATTTTTTCTTTTTACTTAGTCCTGTGGGACTTTGAGCAAGAAATAATTATTCCATAGAGACTAAAGGTGAGAACCAAATAAGTCTGAAAATGATGCCATTTTAATCAGATAAAAGGTGAGTTATTACTATAAAAAAGTAACCACTGATCAGTTTCTGAAATTCTGACTAGCAATTTACAAAAATTATTCACCACGTGGCACAGAGGAAATGAATGGGTGGCTTTGTAACAACTCCCACAGCAGAGCTATAAATGTGGTTTATCTATCCTCAACCAGAGGAGATAAACAGGGCTTTGAAGACAAAGAGCAGTGTCAAAGCCCTTACCCCCGTTGCTGTACCTTAAGAAGCCCACAAAATCATCAAGAAAACTCTCAGTTTTGAGCTGGTAAGAAGTTTTTTAGAGAAGGTACCAAGGCATTACAAACAACTGAAAGAAGAGCCTTTAAATCTGCCCTCAAAGAGGAAAAAGCTGTGCAGATCTACAGCAGACATTTGCCTGTCTTCATCATATAAAACTATTTCAGGCTGTATTTGATAAGGTGTTTGATGAGGTCATGAGTGATAGAGCTTATGCTAATCAGGTTAGATTTATTTTCTAAAAAGTTCAGACAGCCATTACTGATTAATATTAATTTAGCACCATCTATGCTACAGAGTCCCTATGAGGCCATTTTTCTCTTAACAGAAGGTTTTGATTGACTGGCCTAGCTGTACTTTGAGAATGTTATCTAGCTCAGTAGTTGTCAAGTTTAGTCCAGTTTTTGGCTCATTACTGTTTTCTCATGGTAGTAAAGATCTCTGAAGAGTGAATTCAAATTGATTGACAACAGACTTGCCTTAGTCGCCTTTGTTGGACCCCTCAGAAGTACCTGACCATGGGCTGAAAATCACTGAATTATCCATGGGCATACACATCCACGTGTGAGATAGTTACAAGTATAATCCCCTTCAACCTTTTTCTACCCTCTTTCAAGGAACTATTCAGGAGTGTCTCTTTTCCCTCAATCTATCAGGACAATATTCTTGAGGAATCGATATACTGAAGACAAGAGCTCAGAAGATAAAACTCCTTTTGCAGGCAAAGGGCATCCTCTTATTTGGTACAATCCCAGATCAGTCTAATCTTCACTGTATTCTCTGTTTATAAAATAAATTAGAATAAACTGAAAGGACTGATCATCTCATTAAGTTGGAAGCACTCCCTCTCCAGTGCCATTCAGAGAGGAACAAAGAAACTTTAAACATATTGGCATCCAGTTTTCAAAGGAAATTCACAGTCAAGGTTAAACTAGCCCTATTACTTATTCAGTTAGTAAGTGACTTAGATGATGAGTGTTACCTCTTTCATATGGGAAAAATAATTTAATAAAATAATTTACATATAATTTAAAAGAATGTTGGTTGCCCTGGTATTTTGTTTATTTTCAACTCTCTCCTGGTCTATATTCCTGATATTTATTTTAGTAAAACTAACACATTGAGATTTTCCTGGTGGGACATCGGCAGCCAGAAATGTTCTACAAGCCCTGTAGAGGGCTCTGAGTGGATTGTCAGCAAGAGCTGGACTGGTGTCTCTAAATCACTGTTTAAGATACATATAATTAGACCATGTGTTAATGCCACATACATTAATAGTCTACAATGTGTCTTGATGTGTATATTAGAGAAAGCATGCAAGAGCTCAAAAACTGATACTTCTGCAGGGCAATTCCTCTAATATCTTGATCCTTACACTCAGACCCCACTTCAAAAGCCAGGTGGTATCTCTGTAAGAGAGGTAATTACCATGCCGTGATGTTGCTTATTTTTTGTTACAAAGCATGAGGATACCTCATCCTTCAAGGGATCTTGTCCATTTTTCTCATTGCAGAGATAGAGCATTTTCACTATGACTGATGAAGATGGTGTGTGCCATCTTCCCTTGAGAACTCACAGTGAAAACTATGAAAGAGGTAAAATGTGATACTGTCCTTCAGCTGACTTCTACCTACCAACATGGCACAGCTCACCAGTTCTCCAGTGAAATGGCCTAAAATAGCTCACTTAAATCTAGTCAAATCTAGCGTGTTTTTTCAACTACTGCTCAGAAGTCTTGATGAATTTTACTAAGCAAACCTTAAACTCAAAGAATTACCTCTAGGCTATGAAATAGTGTCAGGTGTTTTAAATAGGTACATAAATGATCTCCCTGAAACTTGAGCTTGTAAATAGTCTGAATATTAATTCTTAGGACTTTTCTGACTTTGAGCATAACTTGAAACATGATTCAGCAGTAACACTGTCATAACTGGCAGTTGCAGTTGAATGCTTTGCTTTGCAGTTGAAATTACTTTGTAATTTCTCCTGTAATTCAAGTTTAGTTTCTCAGTGGAATAGAGTCCATACCTGGTCTATCTCATAGTTTCCCTTAGCAGGTTTCTGACTTTTCCTGTCTGTTTGATAACACTTGCTGTCAATGTCAAGACCTACCCCAAGCTATTGACAAATTGTTGGACCTACCATGCACAATCTTCAAACATTAGCTACCACTTTGCTACTCAGAAAAGAGAGTAGTTTTCCAATTTTGACTTCTTCACTCCTGTTACACTAGGCAATATGCAGGTAATCACACCCAGTATTTTACTCACACTGACTAATAATGTCTTACCATATTTCTATTCTTAAAAGTCTGGGGATAAAAGTGTCATAGCTATCAAAACCTTGCCTGACCTTCTATTTTATTTGAAATTCTACCTTTATCCCTCTGTTTAGTTCAACTTGCCTGATATTCTGACTTCTCATATGATCAGCCATGTTACTCTGGCATTTCAACAGCAGAAAACACAGACCCTATTGGCAGCAACCTGATGAAAAGCCTACCATTTGATAGCCACATTTTATGATGGGATCTTCCTAAAATAATTCCAGATTGTTTGAAGCTAGAATGTTGCAACCAGATTATGTTACAGCATAAGGAAAATCTGAACTGTGGGTGCAGGTTATGATTCACAACATACAACATAAATTTCCTAATCAGATGAGGTCTAAGTGCACCAGATTCTGTCTCTGAAAATGCTGACATCTCATACTGATGAGATTTGCATAGACTAGTATCTCTAGAATATTATTTACATGACCACTCTATGGCTGAGCACGTTAAGCAGCCAAAAGAAGTCAGGGGAACAGATGCTTTCAAGGAGGCCTAGCATACGTACTAGTGTTAGGAAATTATTATGGTTCAAATATGAAAATTACTGTTCAGTTGGTCAACATATCAGTTTCATTTGACACTGGCATTCAGATCATGTACAATGATCTCTGACAATTGGGCAGGGCATTTTGTTGAGTAGTCACATTTTCTGACTCCATATTTTTAGTAGATTTTCAGATCACAGATACTGAGCATATCTGCCTCTTCAAAGAGCTGCTGGAGTCCTATATATACAAGGATGTTGCTGTAAAATATAGCTGTCACTTCAATTCACATTGTGCTAACTACTTCATACCCTTATCAATGCTCATTCAAAATTGCACAGGCATCTATTGCAGAGGTGGAAAGTGGAAGAAAGAGGCCTCAGTGCTGGTATTTAGTAGTATGGCGAACTAAAACAAGAAATACACAAACCTTGTGTATAAATCTTTTGCTTTCACATTGCTATAGTACTACTTCTAGTATAAGAGGAAAATAAAGTTGTAATTTACCCTCAAAGAGCTACAACAGAGTTATAGATATGCAGAAAATTGCACATATCTTTAACGTCAGCTGGATTGAGGCCAGCAGTGCCATAAGGAAATAAGATAATGAATAAAGGCCGGTCTTTACATTGCTAGACTCATCTGATCACATCAAGTATTTGTATTGATGCATATGTGTACTTGCATTATTTTAGAGGGAGTGTTCACTACAGAACCAGAAACTAAATATCTTCACATTTCTGCTGTTCATAACCTTTAATCATGTTACTTATATTTAGGAAGAATTTCTCTGGAGTAGTGTTCAGCTGATAACTTCTTCCACATGAATCATCATAATGTCTGTTGCTATTTGCATAGCACTGGAAATTATCAAGATGAATTCAAATGACCCTTTCACTCACCAGGATGTAGTTAGTTCTGTTATTTTTTCTGCAGGTAATTTGTACTCATTGGTAATTGTTCAAGCTTCCAAAGGAAGTAGAAATCTGAGGAATAGAGGTATTTCTTGAAGTAGGGAGATTTGATTAGTTCTTCACATTGTTAAAAAAGACACTATTAAAAATAAAGTGCAAACAAATCCCAGCAACACTTATCAAACAACTATCAATGAGGGCTGATCAATTTTATTAGCTAGTTTTTTTCAGATGGGGGTTCAAATGTTGTTTTAATGAAACAATTTGGATTCAAAAGAAAGTTTTTCATAGAGAGACTTTTTTCTTCTTCACATCTGCCACAATACAATTTATTTATGCATAAACTTGGTTTTTACTATGCAAATCTTTTCTACCTGAGATTTTCTGGGAACTGGCAACTATGAATACAAATTTTAAATACTTTGGACAAGATGCTTAGACTCTTACTATGCTTAAACAGCACCTTGTTCCTGAAGTGACTCCAGTGGAGTGAGATACAATATACGTTATCAGGGTCTGGCAGTCAGTGGTTTACTTCATTAGTAATATCAATATATTTCAGTTCTGCTGCCAGATGCTAAGCAGTGACAAGGTTTTTTTTAAACTAATTACAACAAAATTAAAGCAGAATCCATTGATACGGTTTTGTTTACAAAAGCTGAAGTCTGATATTATTATTTATGTGACAACTGGTTCATATTCAGTGCATAAGCTTCTCTACACATAATCTATCTCACAAGCCCTGAAACAGACCTAAGGATGTACTAACAGGGTTTGCTTTTTCTATGTTATCTGAATATTCATTTAAGAAAAGGCTATAGATGGCTTATTATGTGCCATTAATTGCTAAGCTGGGAGTTGTGCATACAATTTCTCTAAGTCCACAGTGAATGATTTGTGGCAGGGCAAATCTTTATATGAGGAAATGGAGAAGGGAAAAACCAAATATTCTTGACTGTAATTGACTATTAAAATGATTGAAAGTCAGTTGGCTTCTAGCCTGTAGGCGGGCATAGTTTTATTTCATTCTTCCCCTTTCCTAAAGACAGCAAGAAAATGTGATAGCAGTGAAGAGACTACAGTTCTCTGGAAAGCTTAGGAATGCATTATGTGTGGAATGATTTCAGTGAGTTCAGGATGTCAGCTTACATGCAACAGCAGATTAAATGAGAGTGCCTGAAGTACTAACAGCTCCTGGCTGCCTGCTTGCTCTTTGCTGGAGGCCGCTGCTTCACATGCAAGGAGAGCTGCAAAGGCTGTGTAACATCTCCCCCACCCTCATATTTACAGTGGTTTATAGGTGAAGGTTAGGGTAAATTGAAACCAGAGTTGGTGTGCTTGTCAGGCTCAGAGGTTCTTTTGCTGCCTGTTCTCTGTGCCTGTTTCTGCTGTATCTCCCTCAACAGGACCTGCTGAAGAAGGGCTTGGTGCGCACTAACATGACCTAATTGCTGCTTCCCAGTACCTGAAGAGATCCTACAAGAAAGATAGGAAGAGAGTTTTTGTGAGGGCATGTTGTGACTGGATAAGGGGAATGGCTTCAAACTGAGAGAGGAGGTTTAGATTAGATATCAGGAAGAAATTCTTTATTGCAAGGGTGCTGAGGCACCGGAACAGGTTGCCCAGAGAAGCTGTGGATGCCCCATCCTTGGAAGTATTTAAGACCAGGTTGGATGGGGCTCTGAGAAACCAGAAAGTGAAAGGTGTCCCTGGCTGTGGTGGGGGGGTGGGTTGCAACTAGATGACTTTTAATGTCCCTTCCAAGCCATACCATTCTGTGATTCTGTGATTTATAGGGAGGTGGCAACAGCTTCTGATCTTTCAGCTTAGTTTGACCCACAGTGAATCAACAGGAGTAGTGGACAAGCGTACCTATTAACAAGTCTCCACTGCTGGCATTAGTGAATTAGTGACTGAACAGCCTGTTCAGTCCAGATTTGGCTAGCTGCTGAAGGACCTGAGAGCTTTGTGAAATTTCCATGGCCCAAGGAAGCAGAAGAAAATAACAACCTTGGGACAGTGAAGGAATTCCCATTTGATGTTACTTGTCAAATACTCTGGAGCAAAGGTGGCTTACCATGCTACCAGCCCAGCAGATGGGCCCAGCACAATTTTTACATCTATGGTTGCACACAAACACACACACATTTGCATTATTTCTGTGTAACACTAAAGTCTGTGTTAGTGTTTGAATGTGTTTGAAAGAATCTATTAAACTCTCAGCAAATAAGAATTTCCTTTTCCCTGTCATAGAAGATTGCTTTTTTCCCCCCTTTCCCATTTAAGTATTTATATTGCACTTTGGAATGGACAAAAACAGCAGGAAGAAGGAAAATACTGCCCCAGAAATTAAGAGTATAAGAAGCTGGTACTGGAAGCAAAGTTAAGGAGAATAAGGCAGCACAGAAAAATCTTCATTAAGAACTTTTAAGTGAAAGGGTTTGTAGCTCAAGATCACAATGAATCAAAACCAATGACCATACTCTACAAAGGACAAAAGCCACACATTTCTAAATTATCTGACTTAGATAAATATGACTGCAGAGTCAAAAGGCCACTTAGTTGACAGTAGCTGGTGGCAGAAATTTCAGAAAGAATAAAAGAAACAGAGCATAAAAAAATAATATTTTTTTAGATATTTCTCCCAAGTTGCTATAAACTGGCAATGTGATATTGGAAGGTTCTTCCAGAAGCATCTTGATATGACACCCCTCTATAAAAGCTCTATTATTTACCTATGTATCCTGTAGCATAAATTCCATGATTTTGCATGGTATGGGGGTCAGAAGTACATATCTTTGAATCACAATGAGAGCTTTCCTTCGCTATGAAAGTAGCTTTAAACAAAAGAACTACACAGAAGCCAGAAAATTTAGTGTCTAAATAGCTTTAAGTCATCTTAAGTACTTCAGGACAGTCAGGCAATAGTATCAACTATTAAAAAACTTTTGCACTGACAGGCAGATTGAAAATGTGTCATAGCAGAAATTATTGGGAGTTTATTGAAGTCACAGTTTTCAGTGGAAAGCATTTTTAGAAAGGAACTTTCTTTCAGTAACACAAACTACAACCCTGCCAGGAATACTGCCACAGGGATGGTATCTCTTTTCCCCACCCCATCCCTACCTGGCCATTGCCCTCTTTTGGTCCTTGCAGGTCTTCTCCCTCGCTCAGAGGGAAGGGCCTTTTCAAAGAGCAAAGAGCAGAGAGACCAAGTGAAGAGCTCACCCTTCTTTCTGGAAATTAGACATCCAAGGCCAGCATTTATTCTCAACAGGGACTGTTTTAAAGATCCAAAAACATTACTGACAAAAAGCTTTCCTAACATGCAGCCTAAATTTTCCTTTTTTAGCATGAGTCCGTCACTTCTCATTATACAATCATCCGCTCTGAAGTCCTTTGAAATTTCTTTTTTTTTTTTGTATATTGATGCTGTCCTTTAATTCCCTTTTATGATATATTTGAAAAAGCATTATCTAAAGAGAGATGACATTTCGAGTCATGCTATCATTTGATTTTGTTCTGTAAGCACTTAAGGAGTGTAAGAAAACAGAGATAAGTCAGATGACAGGTCTTCACACTAGTAAGATTCAGGGGAATTCCGGGGGGAGTGTGCTAGATACTAGTGCAGGTATCCTTTTGTATTTTTATTTTGATCTCTCCAGTAGCACACAGATGCCTAAAGGCCTGAGAAACTACTCCATGAGGTCCAGCCCAAGCCTTACAGAGGCAGTAATTTTCTAAGGGTCTCAGTCAATAGTCTAGACAATACTAATTACATGATTACGTGGGTGAACAGTGCCATGAGAGGGCAAAGTCTGACCAAAAGTCATTGCTTAATTTAATAGTCACTATGACAGCAATGTCACACATTCTAGTCCTCAGAAGCTTTGCTGGATGTTTTGGAACAACACTACAGGTGTATATGTATGCATAGCTGTGCACAAAGATATTTCCAACTTCCTTCTTAACATGATCTAACTCCCCCATGGAAACAGCTGCCTTTTAACCTTTCCTCCTCCTTTTCAGTCATGTGTTATGATGTTGTTCATAGTATAAAGTTCGTTAACTTGATGCAGTGAGGTGTGAAAATCCAGATCCAAAAACTCTTAACATTTTTCCCTATCACCATGCAAAGCAAGACTAGTATTTCTTTTCCATAATTTAAGAAGTTTATATATAGACATTGTGTAGCTTTGACTTTTGCTCCTGGTTTACTTCACTAAGAAATAGTACATAGGGGTTTTGTCCATTATCACTCTCTTTTCTTTTCTTTTGGTGCCAGTGTTTCCCCCCTTTCCTTTTCTTTCTCGACATATACTGAAGTCCCTTTCATTCACATTTGGTGGCTTATTTTTCTCTGTATCTATTCAGCTCTTCAAGCAACTTCTTTCTTTTTCTAGCTCTATCTAATATTCTCTCCTTTCTTTTCTCTTTTTACCCCCTAGGCTGGTTAAAGGCTTTTCCTTTTTTCTTTTTTTCTTTTAAAGCACGAGTCTTCCAGAGAGCAGACAGGCATTCTTAGGCTGTCATAGGATGCATTCAATCCAACAGCATGTTATTTCATTAAAATGACTGGTGCTGATGATGAGATGTTTGGACAGTATTTCCACCTTGTCCTTGCTTGCTGGAGTTCATGGCTTAATTATGTGAGTGGAGGGACAAAAAAGGGGGCTGGGAAGACAAAATAACTGTCCCCTGCAAATATTAGGGAGGTTGAAAATGGCAAAGAGAGCTAGAAACAACCTACCCTGAAACAGAAGTATTTTGATTTACAGACTGATGTGATTTTAATAATTTTGTGACTGCCAGAATGTGTGACCATTACCATAAACAAAGAAAATGGAAATTAGGCTTAAAATGGAAAGCTATCTAGAAGGTTCTTGTTATGTCACTCCCTCTGGCAGAAAAAGCAGGAAGACTGTGCTCAGATTTCCCAAGATATTAGACATGTGGTGGTTGTCACAAATGTTGCTAATTCAGCTATGAAAATGCTTTCTGAAGAGTAAATACTCTTTTTTTTCCTGTGAATTGAAACCGTGGCTTCTTTCTTTCTTTTGCGTTTTCACACCCAAATTATATTTTGTTTGAAGACATTTTCCAATTTCACCTTTCAAAATAATTTATTCAGAGTAGTCTGAGTTTAAGCACAGCTAAATGTATAGAAGAAATGGACACAGTTACTTATGTAAGCCTGCCTGTAAAACTAAATACTTCCTGGACCAGGTCCTGTATTTGTTATGTTTCATTCAATAAAATAAACAAACACTAGAACTTACCATGAAAACTGAAAAATGTTTCACTTTACCAAAAAAAACCCCCATTTTTACCTCCAATCATACTGTGGAAAGAAGGTGCCATTTAAAATCCAGAACATTGTGGTTTAAAAGATGATTAAAAGGTCACACTGATCTCAGTGATAAAACATGGCACTGCCGTCACCACTCTTAATTTCCCTTCAATAATTATTCTCTTCCTGTTTGCTTTCCAAGTTTGCATCTTCCAAACTAAAATTTCTAAAACCAATATTCCAGATCTGATCACTTCTTCAAAAAATTGATGCCAGACCTTCTATCTCTGTTCAATCAAGCAGGGGGCAAGGGCTGTTTCAAAACTGAGTTGATTTTGGAAAGGTAGCAAAGAAAATTAAAAAAAAAAAAAAGAGCAAAAAATAGTTTAAATACATGTTCTTCTTTGGATCACAAATAGCTGTGAGCACCCCTATAGTGTGCCATACATCTGTTCCAGCTCTATTTTCTCACATCACAGGATTATCTGTTCTGTCTCAGAGCTGTGACTCTTGGATCTATAATGCAACACTTAATATCAGTTTGGTTCATGGGATGTTATCTTTCTCATTATAAACTAATTAATCTTTTGAAAAAATAGTGTTCTACTTCCAAATGAAATTGTTCTAGAAAAGAAATCACATTTCCAAACATGAAACACATACCCTTTTGTCTGCTTTTGCAAAAAATTAAATCTCTCTTATCCTGGAATAATTTTAGATAGTTGTCATATCACTTTGAATTGTCTGCTTGAAGAGTTCTATTAAGGACAGGCAAACTTGTTTGAATAATGCAAGAACTGGTCTAACCCTTAACATTAACCTCAAAATACCACCAGGCTGAAGTTCATAGAAATTCAGTCAGCCTTTGCATATTTCCTTTACCCACAAATATTTTCATCTACCTCAATACATCTTCATTTTAGAGAAAACTGGGAAGTGATGTAAGCAATCATTTCTTTCTTTCAACTGAACTCAGCAACAGAATAAATCCTATATTTTTCATCCCAATAACTGGAAGAGGTGAAGAGACAATGCCTATGAAGTGTCAAAAATTACAGATAAATTAAAAAAAAAAAAACAAACAGCAAAATTCAAACTTCACTAGACTCACCATCAGAGTATGATAGATGAGATGACATTACCTTTTAAAAAATTTCAAAGCAACAAGAACAAAAGAGAAAACAATTCAGCCAACAGACAGAAAATGAAAGATTTATGACTTTTCCTAACTATATTAGAGACTATTATGTGAAAGACCTTATGCAAATACTTACTGGAAATTTATGTATAATATTATCCTCTAGCAGAATTTTTTTTTGGCCTTTCTGTGTATAACAGTCAAACTGAGCTTACATGCCCATCTAGCAGAAATGGAAAATTAAAGGAGTTTCCCTGCAAGTATCTTTTTATAACTGGAAATATATTTGCTTTTTTTTCAAGTTTTATAAGCACTATATCATATTTTAGCAGTGAAGACAGTGGAGTCTTGCCTGCATTCTCTGTGAGGAGTGGGCCTATTGAAAATTCTGTCTGGAAAAGAGTCCTACACAAAAGGTTGCACTTATATTCAGCCATAACACCACAAAACTGACTTTGCATTTTGTCTATAAATATGCGAAAAGCATCAGATGAAATCTTAGTAGGTTTTAGCTAACCTGGAAGGGTTTTAGCATGGGAGGGCTCCTAATAACTGCAAGCATCTGTCATTAAACTAGGGGTCCAATTCCCATCTTCTGATCTCAGGCCTGATGGCTACTGAGTCTCACAGGGCATTTGTTATGAGAAACAACAGCATTATGCTTATTATCCCTAATTTGACTGTGTACATTTGTTTTTCACTCAACACCTCAAGTTTCAGTCCAATGGACTTAGTAGGAGTACTTCTGTATACTTTAAGCGCACTGAATATGTTTCATTTCTGTTGGATGGGCAGTAAAGAAAATATATATGGAGATTCACACAAGCAGTGTAGTTAAGCTGCATACTAGGGGTAAGTATTCAATTAAATTTAGTTTCACTAGTTGTCTCTTGGCTTTGTTTTTCCTCTTCTAGATGGCTGTTTCTAGTGAGTAAACACACATAATTCTAGTCAGTCTCCTGCTCTTAACTGTTGGGATCATGTTTTCCCAAATCCTTTACTTTCTACATAATTTTTGATGTTTGAGCTGAGACAGTGCTGCTCAGGGACAATGTGTGTCTCTCAGAAGTCACACTCCATTAATCAAGTTCAAGATTTAGACAAAAACCACATGATTATCCAGAAGTGACCGATGTTGTTTACTTGGAAGGTTGTATTGGATGCTTTTGTTTTGAAGTTGCTTGATTGCCAGTGATGCTTTTTTTGCTGAGCTTCTATATCTAAGGGAACGACCTTGAAGAAAGGCCTTAACCCTTGGCGGTGTGACTGAATCCTGAACTCGGGCACTTTGCAGCGTTTCATAGGCACTGATAAGTGCGCGAGTGTTACTGTTATCTTCAGTCCTCCAGAGGCACATACCTGACTGTGGTGAAAAGGAGCTTTGCGGGTGGCACAGCTAATGAGTGTGTCTGGAGACGGAACATGGGGAGTTCCAGTGTGACGGGTGAGAACAGAAGAATTTCTTATTTGCCCAGATTCTAACTTTGCTCCTACTGCTCACCTGCCAGTGCAACTATTTTGGAGACACTGAGTTTGATTTTCCTCTGTACTTCAGAGTTAGTACACAAGCCAGAACACTGCCGCTCTTAAGAGTGCTTTGCAGCACAATGGCATATTTTAAAGATGACAGCATTGCAAACTGTTCCAGAGGAGCTATTTGGCTTTTAGGATGACTGCTCTAGAAAGAATTCTCGGGCTTAGCAGCGCCAGGAAAAGGGGCAAGAGAAATACAGATGCTGCAATCTGGTTTCAGACATGACAAGCTCCTGTGCTGTAGTACTTAAACACAGTTTCCAGCCGTCACCATTTATGAGCTGTTACATACGGCTGCCATCACACACAGGCTCAGCAAGGCTTTCCATAGGGGTCACATTTGTTTTCACATTCACTTTGTGAATGAGTTTGTAATGTGGTGCAAATGGTAGCAAATGGACGTTAAATGAGGCTTGTATGTAGACTGAGCCTTTGTAAATATATCGGCTATTTTAAAAGCAAATAATAAGAAGGCAAGCTAAACAGTAGCCTCAGCGACAGAAACCAGTGAAAAAGGAGTTGTTTTACATATACAGCATTTTGAAATCTGAATTTCCTGTTTAAACTGTCTTCAATCCAGCCTCAACTTCTCTCTCCATACTAAAGCTGCAACATATTTTATATTGCCATGGATACTTTGGACGGAAGACAGTGTGCACTAGCAATGAAATTTTCCACAGGAAACTATTCCAAGAACCTGTCCCACACTGCAGTGCTTATACAGAGTTTTTGCTCAACCGTATGCAACCTTTTTCTAAAGGCTATGACTAGCTGGGACTTCACCTGCCTGTCTCCGAATTTGGAAGAGGCCCAAGGGATTACCACTCTGGGATAATTACTGCTAACTACATTTTGCTATCACTTGCCCTTGCTAGCTGTTTACACCCCCAGAAGAAGGGTCTGATAGACTGCAGGAGGACATTCTATTTAGAGTGCAAAGTAGAAATACAAGCTAACATTTTAAAAAGTCATTGGGAGACTAAAATACAAGCAAATCATAGTGGTGGCCAAAAAGAAGTGACTGCACAGGAATTACATGGAGGTGAAAGTATTAGAGGTTTAAAAGGGCAATAGGAAGAAGAAATTCATATGATACAAGCACCTTACATGTGAAAAAAAGCCCAAAAATATACAGCTGTGGGAGGTGAGTTGATTTTTTTTTTTTAAATACTAAAAAAAATATGGCTGGGTTAGGCAAATTGCATAATGAACTTTTACTTGCCTAGAAAGATCAGGATCTGTTACTTCTCTTTATCTGTCCCTCTTCTTTTCTTCTCCCATAGCAATTCAGCTTGATATCTTTCTTCCCACTCGGTAGTGAAATCCCCTTAGGGCAGCATTCATTTATGGACTGCAAGGTTGAGTCCTTCATAATACTTCTCCCCATTAACAGTATAATGTCAAGATTTTTGAATGAGAGGTCAGTGGGGTTCTAGAGGTGGTTGGAAGGGGTCTTCTCTCAGTAGCAGCCTCCATGCCTAGGTAGTCCAGGCTCAGTTGGTGGCTGAACGTGCAGTAGATACCTCCTCTCCACCAGCTGGGACACAGAACAGGCTTTTCACTCTACCTTTCCCTTGTGGCTTCCAGCGGCTACTTGCATGCAAGCTCTGCTCTGTGATGATGCTTTCCCAAGAGAAGAGCCACAAGGCAAGTGGCCCAGCCAGCCTTCTTCCCCACTGTTGGAGCAGACAGGACACACATGGAAGTATCCCAGCCCTCAGGAGAACAATAGATGGATGGCCACAGTAAATCCAGGGCTGTGCGAGGCTGTCAACAACAGGTCACTAAATTAGTCACAGATACCATGATACTGAGGCGGTATTATGTATTTAATAACTGTTTATCATTGTCATCAATTTGAGTACCTCCAACTTTAAAAACTTAACAATCCAGAATCTTCTTCCTGGGTATGAGCAGTCTGCATTTGTGCCTCACTTCAACCACATCTATTGCCTTTGAGGGCAAACCTTTTCTTCTGAAGTTACAGAGTTCTTGTCTAAAGCAGAAAATTTTCACCTATTTCCCATGAAAATTTTTAAAATACATCTTCCACTTGATATTGATACCCAGTTGATATCCAACTGATACTCTAATTTTCATTGTTCTTCCCTTCTAATTGAGTGCACATTTATTGGGTGTGCAGAGAAATGTTGGGTGTGTAGGGAAATGTTACAACACGATACAGCTTTTTGAGATATTCATTTTGCTGTACACAGTTCATCTATCTAAAACAATCTTAACAAGTAAGATTGCAAACACTTTGTACTGTATAGTCACTTGTAGAATACTCATTTCTCAATCTGAAAATATTCTGGCAAAAAAACCTATAAAACAAATAGTTGCCATACACTCTCTTCTCTTTGCATGCTACATTTCTCCCTGCTTCCCTTCTATGAGAAGCAACCTCTCCTCTTGTCCTAATGATATGAAATGCCCATTAATATAGGAGTGAGAAATCTATTTAAAGGTTTTGTAAATCTCACTCTCAGTCAGTAGCCTGGACTACTTCCTCACTTATCTTACATTTTTTAAGTCATCCATTCCTTTCTCTCCAAAACAGGTGTTTATTAAATATTGTTCATCTTGGATTCTGGGTGAAAGCTTTATGGACAGCAATGCCTCTTAATTCTTTTTCTTGCTAGCACACATTCAATTTTTTAAATGTGACTTTTACCATTGGCTTCTAAATATTTCTGATTCTCAGAAATATTCTCTATTCTCTCTAGTTCTTGTACTTTTAATTGGTCACATAAAGGCACCACCTTTGCTCTCTATGAATATCATCTTGTTTGAATGGAAAAAGCTTCCCAGATCGGATCTATCAGGAAGTAGTCAGACCATCTGAGATCACTGCCACAAATTTAGTGGTAAGTTGATATAGCAAGACACTGAAGTATATTTATTATTCTTCAAGATATTATTAGATATATGTTGTCTATAGTATGAAAGAGTAAATAGAGTTTCTAAAAATATGATTCATCACCCTCCAAGTATTATTACGATCCAGTGCTTTTAACAAATTTGTAGCCTTTCTAAATATCCTGCCCTGGACAGTACTCATCTATCCTGAGCTCTTGTCAGGTGAACCTAGGACTTCATTAAAATTCCCCCAGGAAGTTAACTTCCTCTATCCTGCATGCTATAAGAAAACTAAAGAGACTTACAAAGAAATGAAAGAGGAAATATTTAAGACTGGATTTTAAAATAAAATTTCTCTAGGTAACATTTGATCAGAATCACCTACATACTTCATCTAGTAACTTGATTTTTATGAGACCCACTCCTGTCAAAAATAGGTTAGAAACTCTTGTAAAATAGTTGATAATTAAGCATGTAAAATATTGCAACATTGGCATATCAGAGTATTATTCCATACATGTGGAATAACTGATTTTATTGTGTCACAGTAGAAGTTGGTATTTATTTGCTAGAATAGCACCCATTTCAGTTACCTTGGCATCACTATCACTATCACTATCACTATCACTATCACTATCACTATCACTATCACTATCACTATCAAGTGCATCAATCTGGAAGGCATGGGAAGTTTTTTTCTTTGATCAAGAGAACACCTCACTATACAAAAAGGTAGATCTAGTGTCTTGTATTTCTATGGTCTATACTTGGCTTGTCCTTTTAATGCATTCCTTACTGTCCTGTCGAATCCACATTGTTAAAAACGGGAACACACTCCCGGAGCTAAAGCGATTTCAGCATTTATTGCAATAAGGCCTAAAGCTTAGGGGGTCCGCAGGTCGAGCAGGAGCGTTCCCGTCAACGATGCTGCAGCGCCGGCGCTGGATCTTCTTCCTTTCTTGAGCAGCGATGTTCTCGATGTTCCAGGTGGAGCGGTGGAGCGGCACGGATTTACTGGGTCGGATAATCCTTTTTATACTGTTTTGTTTTTTTTTTTCCCCCTCTGGATTGGTTTCTGTTGGGATCCTTCATTTGCATGAAGGTTTAAGGCGCTTGATTGACCCATTATAGTTCTGTCCAGGCTGGCTCGTTTTGCTTGGGGGGTGGTGCACTTTCCTTAGGTGAAATACGGTACACAGAGTACCGTATTTCTTATAACTACCCTTTAACCCCTTTTACAATATAATAACCAAATTTTCAACAGTAAATGTTTTATTATCAATTATTTTAAAACAGTTTCTAACCTATTTTTGACAACTCCCACTCAAGAAAGAGCAAAGGTTCAGTTTCCATGTCTTTAAATGTTTTGGGGGTTTTTTTGTTTGGTTGGTTTTTGTTTGGTTTTTTGTTTGTTTGGTTGGGTTTTTTTTTGTTGTTTTTTTTGTTGTTGTTGTTGGGGTTTTTTTGGGTTTTTTCGGTTTTTTGTTTTGTTTTTTTTTTTTTTTTGTAAAGGTAAAATGGCAGGAAATTACTACTCTACTTTTTGGAAATATTTCTATCATCCAGATCTTTGAAAATTTATAAAAGTAGTTTTCCTTGGTTCTGTCATTCTACCACTATTATTTTATTCTTTTTTAAAATTATATTTTCAAGTTATGGCTCTTCTTCTCTCAACTTAAGTAAGGTTCACAAATATTTATAGAACATTGAATATTCAGCACTACAGATTTTATTTTAATAGAAATGTCATTATTTCAAAGAACTACTGAAAATCTGATTTTCCTCTAGGTCTTGACAATGTAGTGTGATTTCACTGTTTTTGGTTTCAAAACATTTTCTAGGGTACATCAGAGCCATACAATTTTTGATGGAAGTCACAATTAGCCTTAATTTAATTCCCTGTCAACATATCCTGAATTTTAATCCATTCCCCTTGTCACCATCCAGGAATGCAAATATTCCTTACTGCAGAAAAGACAATAAAACTCAATTTCTCTAGGCTTCCTCTAGAGAGGGGTACTAGCCTTTTCTCAAGGGACCAGTGGAAGGTTCTTGACTGAGAACATGGGTGAAGCTGTGGCTCTGTGATATACTTGTTGAAGGCTGGCATCCTGCCTCACTTCTCCAATATGATTGCACCAGGGCTTTCCTCTCAGCCACAGAAAATCCCTTTTCCTACATCAATTTCCAGGAGATTTGTTTTATCTCTAGTATTTCTTGGGATGTTTCACCTTTCATTTCAAATTCTCTCCTTTATATTGTTCTTCAGTGTTAATCAGATCCATTTGTAACTTTTTTATTTTTTAATTTGTGGTCTTCTTATCCCATGCACTTAAATGTCATCTTTATTTCACCTATAAGTTTGCTATGAAGTATCATGGTGCTCACTTGATGTCTACATCAGATTCAGATTGTATTTCTAGACTGTTTCCCCACCCAATTCAGTTCTTCAGGGACTTAATTGCTTCCTTTTTCTTTTTTTATGATGTGTCCTTGACATAAAATAAGGTATTTGAAAGGAAAATACTATATTTCATATTTGCTGATCTAACACAGTCTATAATATTGCTCACTTCCTCCTGTTCACTTAAAACAGCCAGATATGGACCCTGAAATATTTCTGGTTTATGTCCTCTCTTCAAAAAGGCTACAGATTTCTTCAGAATCTTATCCTTCTGTTTAGAAGAGCACAGTCTTCATATTATTAATTTCTTGGCAGGGATACAGAGAGATTTTTGGGCCCGGCCTACAATGATTGCTGGATTTGTTTCCAGTTGCACAAAAAAAGTGAGGATCTTGCCTGAAGTATTTAATAGGAACTCCCTTCTTTACACGTCCTGTGAACTTCCTCTTCTCACTCTTATTTAGTTTTTCCTCTACGATTTTTCTCTACAAACGCCTTCTGGTTTTACTCTTGATCTAATCTTGATTTATTTTGCAGCTTTGTTCCCCACTGAAAGATTTTCCACTCCTCTTACCTTTTTAGACCAGTGACCCTTTCCACTAAATCCTTCCATCAGATTTAACTGACATAAACCTTACCTCTTCAGGGGATTTTCAGAGATCTGATTTTCTGATATCTGCCTGCTGTTAACTCCTCAAAGTCTCTCTGGTAACTGGGCTTGGCTTTGTCATTTTCCTATTTCTAGTCTCTATACTCTTTTTCCCTACAGTAACCATCTCTTGTAATTTGGGCATTGTGTGCTCTTCTGTGCTAAGGACTCACAAGATTTTTTGTTTGGTTGTTTTTTTTTTTTTTTTTTTTTTATGTCATGGGGTGAGAGAGTAGGAGGAGAGACGGGATAGTTTTTCCTAGTGGTCCTCTAAATAGAAGAAGACAGGGAGCAATGATATTTCCAAATCACATCATCATCTCCTTGAAGCTCCAGTTTGAGCAGCCATCTGCTCCCACATCCCCTGGTGGTCCCCTAACAAACCATTTGTAATGCATTCATGAGGTCAAAATTACTTCAGCTGAAGTCAGTGACACGGTTTAGATATCCAGGGAATGTAAAAATGCATAATTCAGGCATTTTGTTGTGGGACTACAGCAAACAGCAGTTGCAGAAGTGCACACAGAGGCAGTGACAAGTTAAGTTTAAATTCTGCATAAAACAATTTATATCACATTCCTTTCTTGTTCACAGCTATTTCACACCCGTATACAGCTATAATTCCTCTGAAGCAAAGGAGCACTTAAGTGACAAGTCCCCGTGTGAAGGATACACAACAGGGACAAAGAACAGCTTTTTTCTGTCTGCATATCCCAGGCAGGATATGGAGTCTGCACAGCTCAATCCCATCTTGAAGAATTAGGCAGTAATCTGTCTCTTTCCTCATGCCCTACACAGTTTTAGTAACACCTTTTAATAAAAGCAAAGAATTGTTCATTAATAAAACTTGATGGGCATCTTCTGACTTCAGTTTTTAGTTTTAAAAGACTATCTGAAATCACTTTCACTATCCTCGCTGTGACAACTAAGACCGTGCTCCTACTTTTGACAGGATGACATCTCTGGTAGAAAGAAGAAGCCCTGATTCATTTGCTCTAGGATAGCATATGGTCCAGTGATTGGACTGCCAGCATGGGATGTGAGAGATAAAAGTTGGGATTTGCAGCCACAGCTCATTTACATCAGGACAATACCTATCAAGAGTATCCTGCTTAACTGTCTGTGCCACATGATGCTGCTAAATGCTGCCTGCAACCTGGTGGGTATTGTAGGGACATGACATAAAAGGCCCTGAGGAATGCAGAAAAGCAACAGAACAAGGAAACCAGAGGTCAACTTCCTTGGTGAAACTCCATTCACTTTGTAGAAGTCATTAAAAATCCAATATGGCAGTAGAGATTCTTTAGGTACTTACTTAAAATTTCAAAAGCTTTTGGCTTTTATGAATGGGGAATATTTTGAAACCATGAAAAACTAACACTGGAATTTTTTTTCTGTTCATTTTTTTTCCTTGAATACAAAAGAAAGATGAACCTCTTGCCTGGCATTCAGAATGCCTAGATTCAATTCTTGCTTCTCCTGGGGCTTCCTATGTAAATTCTGTTGTCTTGCTTTCTTCTAGTTGGAAAAACGGGAATATTTCCTTTATACTGCTAGATATTCAATTTGCATCTTTGCCTGCTCACTTCCTTCTGTGTTTCTGTTATGGAGTATTTCTTAAAGAGTTCTGAATTTGAACAAATCTTTTATCCTTTCTTAGAAGTATGCTGATACCTTAAGGAATTTTAGATAGTAGTAAGAAATATGCTCAGGCCACATTTCAAACTTCATATTGGAACAGAAGCATTGCACACTATCACAAACACAGGAGATTTCCTGAGCTAGCCCTATTTGGGGGGACCCAGATTTTTTTAAATTATCTCAATCATTTTGCATTTTAGAAACTAGGAAATTTGGAGTTTTAAAAATTTATCAACTTCTCAAAGCTATTCTGACTCATTGTGGATGTATCAGAGGAGCCAGCTAAACCATATTTCTGGAACAGTAACTAATCCTGCTACTGCAGAATTTGATTCTAAATCCTAATTTAAGGAAACATTCAGACCTGTGTTTCAGTCCACCTTTTGGAATACAGAATATGATAACAAGCCCTCTCATGTGAGAATGTTCTCTGAAATTGAAGCAGCGTGTAGTAGCCTGATGTGGAAATGTGCTGAAGAAAGTATAAAATTGACCTTAAGCTTGAATATAATACGCCTTTATCTGATGTCATATGATGATAGGTACTGACTGTGGTATAGCTGCAAGCTAGGTCTGAACTTGATTCCTCCCTCGCTGGCAGGCCTGGTATTTTATCTGGGACCACTTCAAAGAGCCCTCCTGGCCTGGCTGTGGGTTGCCAAC